>NC_142604.1:26887234-27070377 GCF_041222555.1 Hakea prostrata
TTGACTCTAGTGGAAAGGATACCGGAAAGGATCCCGAGAGGGGAGGAATGGAAGTATCTGGACATGACTTGATGTAATTGACTAGATGACTTGAATTGGGCTAGGCTTTTCCCTGAAATGCGCCGGTACTTATGCCAAATGGTTGTGAGAGAGTGTGTTGACTTAACCCCCTACCATGGTTTGTCCGAGAGGGATGCCCGGACCCACTACCAACAGGAGCCGTATGCGTGACCTACCCAAAGAAGTACGGTGCTATGACTTAAAGCATGTTTGCCAGAGAGACCAGCATACATAGAGTTTAGATGCATACATACCTTACTTGTTTCATATTGCATTGCATCTTGTTATGGTTTGCTTCCATGTTATTTATGTTGTTATGGATTAACTTGCCTTACTGAGTTTCTCTCGAAACTCATTCCTTTTTGTACAATCTGTTGTTAGACTTCTCTACAGGTTCGGATTTCTATGACGGTATGTATGAGGAAGCACAAGGTGAAGAAGATGAAGACTAAAGAGCAAGAAGAGCTGACTGAAGATGTGGATTAGATTTCTTTTGTTTCTTCTAGACTTATCTTTTACTTGTATTAGCTTAGAGCTTTATTTAGATTTCGATCTACCTTCCGCATGTGTTTGTAGGGTATATTTCTCTTATACTCTACAGTTGTCTTTTGATTTGGTATCTTGTTATTCCGCACTCTGATATTCCATAGTGATCCTTCTGAGATCCTTTCTTGACTTTTATTATAAATTACTTGAACATTATGATTTGTTCTTGCTTTTGATTATGTTATTGTGCGAAATGGATATGATCGTTCCTAAACTTGATCTTTAGGGCTGTGGATCACACTCTCGGGTATGCCAGTTAGGGTACCGGCTGGGAGGATGTGACAAAGAGAGCCAGAGGGATTGCAAGATTGCAGATCTGAACTTTAAGATGAAATTTGCAAAAACGATGTGCCAAAGAAGATGCTTGAAGAAGAACTCCAAGAATGCCTCATTTATTTCGGTCTGCCTTGGATCTCTTCATCTGCTAGTGATTGGAGCTGATCAGGTTGGATCTGGAAGAAACAAAAAGCTATTGAATTGAAGACAAAGTGAAATGTTGGTGCAGGCTTTGGCGGGAGGAATTAGAGAACCGCGTGAAAGAAGTGACATACAACGGCGTTTCTTAGAAACGCCGCTAAAAAGGTTTATATCGTTACAAATAAACATTAAAAATGGCGTTTCTTAGAAACGCCCTTAAAAGTTTTATAACGGCTAAAAACTAGAGTTACAAGAGTTATAAATAGACATACAACGGCGTTTCTTGGAAACGCTGTTGTAAAATTTTTATATTATTTAAAAAACAGTGTCATAGGCATAAGAGACATACCGTTATAAAGCCACATACGACGGCGTTTTTGGTAAACGCCATTATAAAACCACATACAACCGTTAAAAAGCTATATACGACGGCGTTTTTTGGGAAATGCTGTTATAAGTTAACAAACAACAGCGTTTTATGAAAACGCCGCTGTATCCTTACCCAAAGTGCCGCCATAGGCCCGTTTTCTTGTAGTGAGTGTCGATTCAAAAAGGGTGTAGATAAGGTAGAAACATCTCAAGGGTGCGTTGCTGAAGGAGAGATTCTTTACAGCGAAGTAGCAACAGTATCCAAGGATAGATTGGAGCTCACTGATTCTTGGATCTTGGATTCGGGAGCAACATGGCACATGACCTCTCACAGAGATTGGTTTCACACTTATGAATCTATCTCTACAGGGTCTGTGTACATGGGAAATGATCATGCATTGGAGATTGCTGGAATTGGCACTATCAAATTGAAGATATATGATGGTATGATACACACTATTCAAAATGTGCGGCATGTGAAGGGCCTAAAGAAGAATCTATTGTCTTTGGGACAGTTAGATGAAATTGGGTGCAAAACCCACATCCAAAATGGAATGATGAGGATCGTCAAAGGAGCGCTAGTTGTAATGAAGGCTGAAAGGGGCGCTGCAAATTTGTATAAATTAATGGGAGAAACATGTATGGAGGCAGAAGCATCAGTTGCATCAACTGGTACTGCGGAGGAGATGACAAAAGTGTGGCATAAAAAATTGGGCCACATGTCAGAGCAAGGGTTGATGGTTCTTGCCGAACGGAAGTTACTCCCGGGCCTCACAAAGGTTTCATTACCCTTTTGTGAGCACTGTGTTACAAGTAAGCAGCATAGATTGAAGTTCAACGCATGTGATTCTAGGAGTAAAAGTATTTTGGAATTAGTTCATTCTGATGTTTGGCAAGCACTTGTTACATCTCTGGGAGGAGCAAGGTACTTTGTATCTTTTATTGATGATTATTCCAGAAGATGTTGGGTGTTTCCTATCAAGAAGAAGTCAGATGTGTTTTCAGTTTTCAAAACATTTAAAGCACAAATTGAACGAGAAACTGAGAAGAAAATCAAGTGCGTCAGGACTGACAATGGCGGAGAATATACTGGGGATGACTTCGTTGAGTTTTGTAATCAAGAAGGCATTAAGAGACAATTCACGGTGGCTTACACTCCACAACAGAATGGAGTAGCGGAGCGGGTGAATAGAACTCTACTTGAAAGAAGGAGAGCCATGCTAAGAACTACAAGTATGGCTAAATCCTTTTGGGCGAAGGCCGTAACGCTGCCTTGCTAGTTGATTATTCACGCTTGCACACATTTGGGAGCCCTGTGTACGTGATGTATCATTCCCGAGAAATTTCAAAATTGGATCCAAAATCCAGAAAGTGCAGATTCTTGGGATATGTTAATGGAGTCAAGGGGTATTGACTATGGGATCCCACTGCCCACAAGGTCGTCATCAGCAGAGATGTCATTTTTGCAGAAAATAAGCTGCAGAAGGAGATGTGAGTAGCACTTCAATAAAAATTCCAGAGAGTACAACAGTTTAGGAGGAAGAGAAGTCCAATCCAAAAAAATTCTTCTAGAGCAGAATCAGAAAATGAGGAACAAGTACCAGTTGAGTCTACGACTGTAGAAGTTCGACGGTCAACTTGTGAAAGACATATACCAACCTAGCAGTTTGATCATCTTATGGAGATTCTAGGGATGCAAAATCATATCGTAGAATTAAAGGCTCAGTTGGCTAGGGAATTTGAAATGAAGGACTAGGGACCCGCAAAGAAGATTCTAGGGATGCAAATTCACCGAGATAGAAATAACAGGAAGATTTGGCTATCTCAGAAGAGTTACTTAAAGAAAATCTTGCGCCGCTTCAATATGCAAGACTCTAAGCCAGTTTCTACCCCGCTTCCTGTTAATTTCAAGTTATCCTCAAGTATGTGTCCTAGCAATAAAGCAGAGAGGATGGAGATGTCTTGAGTACCGTATGCATCAACAGTGGGGAGTCTGATGTTTGCTATGATATGTAAAAGACCAGACATTGCACATGCAGTGGGAGTGGTTAGTCGTCACATGGCGAATCCAGGACAAGAGCATTGGATTACTGTGAAGAGGATCCTAAGATATGTTAAAGGAACCTCGGATGCTACTCTATGTTATGGAGGATCTGAAGTTATTGTCAGAGGATATGTTGATTCTAATTTTGCAGGTGATCTTGATAAAAGGAGATCCACTACTGGCTATGTGTTTACAATTGTAGGAGGAGTTGTGAGCTGGGTATCTAAACTACAGACAGTTGTAGCACTGTCTACAACAGAATCTGAGTATATGGCAGCTACACAAGCTTGTAAAGATGCAATCTGGAAAAGAAGATTTATGGAAGAACTTGGCACAAACATGAGAAGATTCTCTTGTATTGTGACAGTCAGAGTGCCTTGCACATTGCAAGGAATTGAGCTTTTCATTCCAGGATAAAACACATAGAAGTACAATATCATTTTGTTCGTGAAGTGGTGGAAGACGGAAGGGTGGATATGTAGAAAATCCACACGAAAGAGAATCCAGCAGATGCATTGAAAAAGGCAATCAACACTGACAAGTTCATTTGGTACAGATCCTTGTATGGCTTGATAGAGACGTAGACAACATGGTGGTGACAAGATAGAAAATGGTGTGAATATTAATTGGTTCTCAATCTAATCTCTAAGTGGGAGATTGTTGTATAGTCTTAGTCCCACATCTAGTAGAAGTGGGAGTTGTTATCCCACATCGAAAAGAAGTGGGAGTTTGTTGAGAGTTTTAGTCCCAATTCGAGTAGATGTGGGAGAAGGTAGGATGGGGAGAGGCTATAAAAGGATGCCTCCCCCATCCACGTGTAATTCATCCCAAAATCTTCCCTCTAGTATATTTCTTTATCTATAGTGGAGTTTTTTCTATTGCCCATGGTTTTTTCCCTTTAAGGGTTTTCCACATAAATTCTTGTGTTCTTCTTTTCTCTTATTTGCTAATTGTTCTATTCGGTGGGTTTTTCATAACCCAACAATTTAACCATGTAATTAAACATGCAAATTCGAACCGAGGTTGGAAATTCCAGAGTCCATATTGAAATAGCCGGGAATCCCCAAATCTAACAAAATCATCACCGGAAGTGTTATAAACTCAAGTAATACACGGTAATACTTCATAGTGCAAGTAAAGAGGGAATCTACTCAACAAACTCTTGCTTACTTGTTACCACATTCAGGCACCGACACAGCGTCTCTCTTAAGAGGTGATGCCGCCTTAGCTAGCCCTTGCTTGCTTTTCACTACACGAATAAAAATTATATGAAAAAAATTAAGAAACCAATCTGCAATTGATATACAAATTTTAGAAGGATACAGAGATGAGAACCCCAAATCTCACGAATCTAAAGCAAAATCAAGATTAAAACTAACGAGACAAATGTTTAAGAGACCTGCGAGCTAAGAGGGCTGTAGAGATAGCATGAGCGAGAGAGACCTGTGAGCGTGAGCGACCAAAGGCAGAGATAGCACGAGCTAGAGGGAGAGAGCGAGAGCTGGCGATGGCGATACTGCGAACCAGAGGGAGAGAGCGAGAGTGAGGGAGAGAGCATGAGGGAGAGGGAGAGAGAGACCGGTCGGGAAATGAAAGCGGGAGAGTGAAAAGTTTGGGGGCGGAAGGGGAAGAGTATATTTGATATTTGGTGACAGTTTAAGGAAAACCGTCACCGGAAATACTTATTTCGCTACATTTTTATAAAGAAGTGTGGCCAATTTAGGCATTTTCGGCAACGGTTTAAAGGAAACCATCGCCGAAAACAGTAGCTCTACCCAATATTTGGCAACAGTTTAAAAAAAAAAACCATCAGGGAAAATGTTTGGACTAAAATTTGGTAATTGGGTAGGTTTGCCCCATATATGGAGACGGTTTAAAATAAACCGTCGTGGAAAATGTTTGGATTCAGGCATTGTAGGCATTTTCGGCAGCCGTCGCCGAAAATGAGGATTTTCCTACGCTTAAAAATGACTATTGCCATATCCTAATATTTGGCGATGGTTAGTGTAAACCGTCGGGGAAAATGTTTGGATTTATATTTGAATTTAGGCATTTTATGCATTTTCGGCGACGATTTATATCAAAACTGTCGCCGAAAATAACGATTTCCTTACGTTTGAAATAAGTGTCACCCTATTATTGTTTTTGGCGACGGTTTACAACGAACTGTCACCGAAAAACGATTTCCCTATGTTTTTAAATAAGTGTTGTCTTATCCATATATTTGGCGACGGTTTCTGTAAATCGTCGAGGAAGATGCTTATTTGGTGACGGTTTACTATAAACCGTCGTGGAAACTTTATATTTGGCGACGCTTGAAAAAAAAAAGCCAACTTCACATGCTATCTTGCACTCTCCTTGGCCCAAACCATCGACAAATGATAACCCTCCACCCATTATTCCCAACCTTTCCTATTGAGAGCCTCTTTTCCCACTCCCATCCCAAGATCTAGAAGTATGTTTAGCAGAAGCTCGTATAACAAAGGAAGCTCAGTGAAAACTGCTAGAAGTAAAAGACTTTCCAAGCTAAATGTTTCTGAAGGAGCCAAAGTGCCAAACACAATAAGAAGGGAAGAGTGAAAAGAAAAAACAAGGAGGCGAATTTTGGTGATGCTGATGAATCTATTGTTAGCGACAGCCAAGAGAAAGGAGGAAATGAGCATTTTTTACTGGATGCACCTGTGGAGACTGGGGTTTATCAGTCCCACAGGTGGTCATGAAGCTCCTCAGTTGGAATAGTTGTGGCCTGGGAAATCCACGTACAGTTAGAGCTTCGGGAATCTCATCAAATCTGATGTCCCCGAGGTGGTATTTGTTATGGAGACCAAGTGCAATCAGGCAAAAATGAAGGCAGTTCAGAAGAATCTTAAATTTCAGCACGGTTGTGTGGTTGAAGCTAGAGAGAAGGCGGGTGGATTAAGCTTATTTTGGTAGTCAGATTAATGTATTGATGTGATTTAAATGGAAGACCACTTCATTGACTGTGAAGTCACTTGTCCAAACTCTGACAATTTATTTTCATATAAGCGTTTATGGTGAATCTCTGAGAAATAAAAGGCAGATGTTTGGAGAAACATCAGTGCTTTTAAAACAGCTAGAGCTCGGGATTGGATTTGTGTAGGAAATTTTAACTCTCACCTGGGGTGGCATGAGAAACATGGAGGGAATAGGGATGGTTATCGTGATATGGATGAATTCAAACAGTTTGTGGACTACAATGGATTGATGGACCTTGGGGCTAATGGACCTGTCTTTACTTGGAATAATAGAAGGTCTGGGGATGCAAATATAAGGGTTAGACTTGACAGGGCTTTGACCTATGTATCTCGGTGAACTAAGTTTGACAATGCAGTGGTATTCATTAAGCCGACCTTCTTGTTGGATCATAACCCCATTGTCATTGATACTGAAGATAAATTAGCAAGAGGGGTGAGACCATTCAGGTTTGAAGCTGCTAGATTAGACTTGACCAATGCAAGGACGTGGTTGACAAATTAAGCTTGGCATCAGGGAGGATGTTTTTTGGGACCACAGAATTCAAAGATGAGTTAGAGGATACAAAAGCTGGGTTAAAACGGTGGAGTAAGAAGTCATTTGGCAACATTCCAAAGAATATTGCAGCTCTTAAGAAGCAACTGGAGGATCTACAGTCAAATCCTTGGGGGGAGGAGACACTGGACCTAGAGAAGGTGGTTTGTGCAAATCTTGAACATGAACTAATTAGGGAAGAGATTTTGTGGAAACAGAAATCGAGGGTGCAGTGGTTAAAGCATGGTGACTCTAATACATCCTTTTTTCATGCCTCAATCATCCAGAGAAGACAAAAAAATAGTTCCTAAAATTGAAGTTGGAGAATGGGGATGGAGGACATTTATAGTGAGCTGACTCATCATTTTGATCGTGTAGTCACCTCTAAGAATATTGAAGAGGAAGATATTGCGGTTGCTCTCCAAAATGTTGAAAGGGGGATATCGAAGGATACAAATGAGAGGCTATGTGCATGCCCTACTGAAGAGGAAGTACACTCAGCAGTGAAGGAGATGGCCTGGGGCCTTAAAATGTCTTGGACCTAATGGTTTCCCACCAATTTTCTATAAAAAATTCTGAGCTACGGTGAAGCTTGAGGTGATGCAGTTTGTGGAGGAATTCTTCAGGAGTGGTGTACTAAATGTGGAATATAATCGGACAATCATTTACTTGATACCAAAGGTTCCTAGTCCTAAGAATGCTGAGCAGTTTATACCAACCGGCCTCTGTTGCTATGAAGATTATTACGAAGATTATATCAATGAGACTGAGGGAAACATTACCAGGTATTATTTCTCCATATCAATCCGCATTTGTACCTGAAAGGCCAATTTCTAATAATATAATTATGGCTTTTGAATTACATCAAGCATAGAAAGAAAGGAAAGAAAAAATTGATGGCCTTGAAATTATATATGAAGAAGGCCTATGATAAACTGAAGTGTATTAAGGTGGGGGTTTTTTGATTATGGGGTGGATTTGGATCTGGTAATCAAATGTATTAATTCAGTCTCTTACACCATCCTTGTTAATGGATCTGAAAGGGGCTCTTTCACTTCATCAAGAGGCATTAGATAGGGTGATCCTCTCTTCCCCTTCATTTTCATTTTATGTGCCCAGGTCCTCACGTCCATCATCTCTGGGGCTGAAAGGGAGTATGCTTTACATGGTATTAGGGTCAAATCTAGAGCTCCTTCTATGTCACATCTCTTGTTTGCTGATGACTGCCTTCTATTCTCAAAAGTAAATTTGAATCAGGTCAACAAGATAAAAGATTGTGGGGAGATTTACTCCAAGGCAAGTGAGCAAGCCATCAACTATCAAAAATCCTCACTCATCTTTTGTGAAATCCCACCTAACTCTAACCTAAAAATCTATATTGTAGGTCTGAAGACCTGAAGTGAAGGAAGAAGACAGCTGTTGACCCTCTCAATTTGAACCCATTAAGTCTGACCTAGAACCCTTGGAGGTAGATGATGATGATCCCAGTATGGAAACCCCGAGTGAGTTTAAAAGATGAGATGATTAGAATGAAGTTTGACTTGGAAGGTGGACCAAGAATACAATGATGACACCTTTGGAAGGTCCTATAAAGTCAGGTAAGACCCTTTCTTAAGTTGGTGAAGGAACCAGGTGAAGCTTATGGCTGTCGAAGACCAAAAATCTGATTTTTGGCCTTACTGTCAAGCTTGGTTGCTTAGCTTTGGTCGTTTTAAGTGACCAACCACCAAGTGACTAACCCTCCCATGGACAGTTTGGTCACTTTTTGGAAAATTAAGTTTTTTAAGCCCTATTTAAGTGTTTTTCGTTATAATTCGTCTCAAAATGTTCTAAAGCCTCTGGAGAACATGAGAAAAATCCTAGAGACTCTCCTCAAAGGCAAGGAAGATCCCCAAGCATCCGTAGAAGTTTCTCCTTCGAATCTTCTTCTACAAGGTTAGTAATCGATCTATTTCTCTCTTCTGTTTCTACCCAAATTCATGATTATTAGGAAGGTCTTACACTACTGTAATGGCCTAATCTCAGATCCTCATAGTTTTAGAGTGAATTCCCATTCACTCGATTTCTCCGTACAATAGAATAAATCAAATGTAAAGTGTAGCGAAAAATCACTCTACAATTGCGAAAAGAAGTAAACAAATTCTAAACTAATATCTCTTTAAACTTAAACCAAATCCTTCTATGAGTATAAGTCTCAATATCCCAATGCTTTTGTACTTGCATTAGAGTTGGACTAATCTTGATACGCTCCACAGTTTGGAAGTCTTCACCATCGTAGTCATAACAGCTAGCACCTTGGGAGTAGTATGAGTCATCCGGGCAATTTCATAGAATTGTCCTTCATAGTCATCTGTACCTATAGATAGATCTAACAAAGTTATTGCAAAAAGGAGTGAGTTCAAAAGAACTTAGCAAGACAGTTCATTCCACAATAACACATATAACATGATAACAAAACATACAAGATGAAATATGATATGAAACAGACATGCAAGTATGCTTCTAACTCTATGTATGTTGGTCTCTAGTGGAAAACATGCTTTAAGTCATAGCACCATACTCCTATGGGTAGGTTTCAAATCACTCTCCCTCAACCATCTCGGTATCTTGGGTTCTCTGGTGGTAATTGGGTCCTGCATCCCTCTCGAACATTCCATGGCTGGGGTTTAGGTCAACACTATCGCTCACCACTATTGGTCTGAGTATTGGCACATGTCAGGGTTAATGTTAGCCCAATGCAAGTCATCTACTTAGTTATGTCAACTCAGGGTTAGATACTCCCATTCCTCGCCTCTCGCGATCCTTTCCGATTCCTTCCCTCTAGAGTCACCGTATCCTATGGCACCGACCAACTCGGACTACGGACTCTTAACCCTATTGGTCATCCACAAATAATAGACAAGAAGCTCTCATGTCCTCTCACGGGTTGGTAACCGGTCTTGAGCACCCATGAGCCCAAGCCTACTACTGCAACCCTACCAATGAATGGCCCCCACAATGTGATTCATATCTCTCATGGGTTGGTTACTAGTCTTGAGCGCCCACAAATCCCAAAGTAACCTAGCAAACACTACTAGCATTCCCCCCCCCCCCCCCTTCTTTCCCCCCCCCCCCCCCTCCCCGGGCCCTTTAAAACAGGGTAATCCTAGCCAAACACTACTAGACAAACCCTAGGTATGTCAACCAATAATCAAGGAAAGAATCAAGGGGCACCATAGGAAAGTGTCCCATACCACCTCCACTGATGTCCAAAGATAAAAACATCAAAAGGACATTCCCCATTCCCCAATTACACTTAAGCAATTACATTCCAAATCAGTCATTCATTATGTTGTAACTAATATATCCATTACCGATTTATACTGGTCAAACCAACTTCAACCGGGTTCGATTGAGAGATAAAGGCAAGATGATCAGAGACGTCCAAAAAGAAGCGATGATCTGATGGTCATAATTGAAAGAGAATTATAAGCGGGAAAGCCAGTATAAAAGCCAGAGAAGATCCGTAGGAAGGTAAGTCTCTAGAATCAACCAAAACTCTAAGCTCACTCTGATTGAACTCCATTACTAGCATTTGAGAAGCTCCCGAGAGCTCTGTAATCACCATCGACACCATACTAACTAGACTGTCGGAGACGAGACGCCGATCAAGACGATCGGCTCCGTTTCTTACTGTGATTCTGTTTCTTTCAGGAGTGAGAGGTTGATTGATCGAAGAGCAAACCAGATCGAATCAGATCTAAGGAGTTCGGTGCGAGAAATTACGGTTCAAGGCGATCGGCAAAAATAGCACCAACATTTTGGCGCCGTCTATGGGAAACAAGTCAAAACAGAAGCTATGGCTCAATCACCTGAGCGAGAGGAGGAATTACCAATAGAAATGGCGGAAACAAGCCAGAGGGAGCCAAGGAGAGTAAATCCAAAAAGAAGAACGAGAGAAGTGGTTCCGATGCCGCAAATTCCAGTGATGCAAACTCGACAGAGGCAGAGAATGCTGGAGGATCATTCTCCACCTTGTCCAACTGATCAGTTTGAAAGGCAAGAGAAACAATTGGCAGATACATTGGCGACATCTCGTCCAGAGTTAGATCCAAATCTGATCGCTGAGCGGTTTGAAAGCATGCAGCATCAAATACTGGAGACACAAAATCTGATGAGGACTTTCATCAAACAGATTGGAGTACATCCTGAGGAAAGAGTTCCGGTCTTATCAGCTGGAAGATCTCGAACTCTTTCCCGAGCAAAAGCGACCTCTGTCCCAAACTCTTAGATTCAAAAGTCAGGAGGAAGCCGAAGGAGATCATTTCTGAAGGAAGGATCAGGAGAAAGTGCGGATCCAAACTATATTCCACTAGAAACTTAAGATCGAGAATCGTCCAGAGATGATCAATTGAGTCATATCTGGAGCAAAAAAAGCAGGAGCGTTGGGAATTGGAGAGATAAGAGAGAAACAGGAAAATCAGGAGATTGCAGATCTGAAGTTTATGGATCGGAAATCAGTAAAAGATTTCGCGTCCTCGATGATCAGATCCAACGACTGGTGAACAAAGATGGTGGAGAAAAAGCTGAGGAAATAATGAACCAGAATCCATTTGCTAAAGACATTATGTCAGCACCATTGCCGCGCAATTTTAAACTTCCAACATTCACGATGTACGATGGAAGTACAGATCCAATGGAACATCTGGCTCAGTTCAACTCTGTTATGATGCTAGCAGGTAACTCTGATATTTTAAAGTGTCGCTCATTTCCATCTTCCTTGAAAGGATCTGCAACAACCTGGTTCTTCAGCTTATTACCAGATTCCATTAAGGATTTTAAGGATTTGACGAAAGTATTCTTGTCAAGATTCCAAAGTAGCATGAAAAGCAGAAAAGCTGTTGATAACTTAGCCGCAATCCGTCAAAAATCGGGAGAATCAGTTCGAAATTATATGAAGAGATTCAATCAGGAGTCAATTCAAATTAAAAATTTGAATGAGGCGGTGGCATATGACGCTATGTTCAGAGGCCTAACAGATGAACATCTTCTGGAATTCCTGATCATGAACAAGCCAGCGAATATAGCAGAATTGATGACTCGCTGTAATCAGTATGCAAATATGAAAGACATCCTCCAAGCAAGAAAAGAAACGATAGCAAGTGGAGTTAAAAGGAAAGATGATGGAGTTGTGAAATCTGATCGAGAGATCGAGGGGAGCGAAGGAATAGCGAGAGCTTTTCCGAAATATTCCCGATCATCAATACGAAGGGACATTCCCAAACCATTCCAAGAAAACTATACTCCTCTCAACGCAAGAAGATCGGAAATTCTGATGCAAATTCAGCATCAGGGATTTATGAAATGGCCACTACCAATGATAGCAAAGGCGGATGAGAGGAATCCGAATAGGTTCTGTAGATATCACAAAGATCATGGTCATGATACTAATGACTGCAGAATTCTAAAAAATGAAATTGAACGACTGATCATCCAAGGAAGATTGGATCAATATGTTCAAAAGAGAAATGGGGGAAACAGAAGAAATGTTGCTGATCAGCCGAGAAGGTGGAACAATCGAACACCAGCTAGAGAAGAACAAGCCAAGGGAGAT
This sequence comes from Hakea prostrata, assembly GCF_041222555.1. Classification (NCBI taxonomy): domain Eukaryota; kingdom Viridiplantae; phylum Streptophyta; class Magnoliopsida; order Proteales; family Proteaceae; genus Hakea; species Hakea prostrata. The sequence goes on from NC_142604.1 coordinate 26,899,792, forward strand.
TTTCAGTATAACTCTCCAGAGGAAAATACTAAACAACAAGAAAATCGGAAGATTCAACAGAAGCAGGTCCCCCGTCATGACCATCCTGGGAAGTTTGGACTTAAATTCAATTTCAAAATCTAAGGCTCATGCCAGGTATGTGAATATTGTCGAATCTCATGCTATTCCTAGAAGAATCAAAATGATGAAGGAAATAGTCTTCACGGAGGAAGAAATGGAAGGAATTCAAGAACCACACGATGACGCCGTTGTGGTAGTCATCGAGGTGGCAAATAGAGATATTCATAGAGTTTTGGTAGACACAGGATCATTTGTAGACATCATGTCTTACGAAGCTTTTCAACGATTGAAGTTGGATACGGTCAAGATAAAACCTTGCAGCACAAGACTATTTGGATTTTCTGGAGAGTCTACTTCGGTAGAGGGGACTGTGGAACTAACGATAACACTTGGAACACATCCACAAACGGTAACTACAGTTACCAAATTTTTGTTAATAAAAAGTCTATCAGCATACAATATAATTCTTGGGAGACCAACGTTGAATACTATTGGTGCAATAATTTCGACAAGACATTTGAAGGTCAAATTCCCAACAGAAGGTGGCATTGGAGAATGCAAATCAGATCAGAAAACTTCAAGGCAAAGCTATACAACTTTTTTGAAGGATTCGAAAGCACAAGGTAAGGCACTTGCCTTTACTGTTGAAGTTACAGATAATAGGGATGAGGAAAAAATTCAAAGAGGTGAACCAGTAGAAAAGCTAGAAAAAATTTGTTTTGGTTTGGAGAATCCAGAAAAAGGGACCATGATAGGAGCTGATCAGAATAGTCAGGACAAGGAGCAATTGAAAGAATTTCTTCAGCAAAACGCAGATGTCTTTGCCTGGTCAGCACAAGACATGCCAGGTTTAAGCAGAGAGGGTGGCGAGCATTGTTTATGGATAGATAAATCTATCAAACCAGTGAAACAGAGACGAAGGAATTTCTCATCAGAAAAGCATGATGCAATTAGGGTTGAAGTGGACAAACTTAAGAAATCTGAGTTCATTGAGCAAATCGAGTGTCTAAGGTGGTTAGCAAATGTGGTAATGGTGAAAAAGCATAATGGAAAATGGCGAATGTGTGTAGATTACACTGATTTGAACAAGGCATGTCCCAAGGATTGCTATCCTTTGCCGCGAATTGATCAGCTAATTGATGCCACATCAGGTCAGCAAATGTTGAGTTTTATGGATGCTTATTCAGGTTATAATCAAATTCTTATGAAGAAGGAGGATCAACCTCACACGGCATTCATGACCAATCGGGAAAGCTATTGTTATAAAGTTATGCCTTTTGGGTTAAAAAATGCTGGTGCAACATACCAAAGGGCAATGAACAAGCTGTTCGCTGATCAGATTGGAAGAAATATGGAGGTTTATGTAGATGATCTTCTTGTAAAAAGTCAATTTAAATCTGATCATCTCGTCGATCTAAGAGAGTGCTTTGATGTATTGAGGAGAAATGGAATGAGACTCAATCCTGAGAAGTGTGCATTTGGAGTTTCATCTGGTAAATTCCTAGGTTTCATGGTCACACAGAGGGGCATTGAAGCAAATCCAGGGAAAATCAGGGCTATCTTAAATATGACGGCTCCCAGCAGTATGAAAGAAATTCAAAGCTTAACAGGAAGAGTTGCAGCATTAAGTAGATTTATATCCAGATCAGGAGATAAGTGTGCACCATTCTTCAAGGCTTTGAAGAATCTAAATGCACTCAACGAATTCAAATGGTCAAAGGACTGTCAGAATTCATTTGAAGAGTTGAAGAGGAGGTTGACCAGTCCACCAGTTTTATCTCGACCAAAGCCCGGAGAAAGCTTGCAGATATATCTATCTTCTTCAAAGGCGGCGGTAAGCGCGGTGTTAATCCGGGAGGAAGGTACTGTTCAAAATCCTATCTACTTTGTAAGCCATACATTGTTAGATGCAAAATCTAGATATCTGGAATTTGAGAAACAGGCTTTCGCCTTAATAGTAGCAGCCAGAAAGCTCCGGCCCTATTTTCAGGCTCATCCAATTATTGTTCTTACTAACTGGCCTTTAAAGAAAATACTGCATAAACCTGATCTGGCAGGGAGAATGGTATCATGGGCAGTAGAGTTAACAGAACATGATATAGATTATAAACCTAGAACTGCAATAAAGGCACAAGTTTTGGCCGATTTTATTGCTGAAAGTATTTCATCACCAGAGGAGGAAAAAGATTCTAGTAAGGTGTCTTCTGTGTGGACCTTACATGTAGATGGGTCAAGTCATTCGCAGGGATCAGGAGCGGGAGTGATTTTACAAAGTCCGTTCGGATTTGTAATTCAAAATGCACTTCGGTTTAATTTTCATGCTTCAAACAATGAAGCAAAATATGAAGCTCTTATTGCAGGGTTGCGACTAGCCAGATCTCTCTGTGTTCAAAGCATTGAAGTAAAAAGTGATTCAGAGTTGGTGGTCAGTCAAGTCACGGGAGCGTATGGTGCAAAAGATGATCGAATGGTCAGCTATCTTAAAAAAGTATCACAATGTAAGGAGTGGTTCGCACAATTCTCAGTCACAAGGATATCTCGAAATCAAAATAATGAAGCGATTCTCCGCAAAAATTGGCATCCGCAAAGTCTGTTTCTATTCCACAAACTGTATATTATGAGGAGCTAGATATTCCGGCATATTCAGAGCCAGAGATAATGGAAATTGATGCAGAGATATCTTGGATGGATCCTATTATACAGTATCTGAAGGACGGTATTCTTCCTGAAGATAGGGAAAAGGCCAGAACTGTGAAAAGAAGGGCTGCCAGGTTTATTCTAAAAAATGAGTTATTATATAAAAGAACAGTTTCTGGGCCACTGTTGAAATGTTTGGGACCCTCTGATGCTCTTTATGCCTTATCTGAAGTTCATGAAGGAATTTGTGGAAACCACTTAGGTGGGAAAGCTTTGGCGTATAAAATTTTAAGACAAGGATTTTATTGGCCACGAATGCAATCTGAGGCAATTGAGTATGTAAGAAGGTGTCATCAATGCCAGATTCATGCACCAATTCAGAGCCAGCAGCAGAGAGCAGCTAACATCAATTCTTAATCCTCTCCCATTTGCTATGTGGGGTATGGATTTGTTGGGACCTTTTCCCCGTGCAGCTGGAGGGAAAAAGTTTGTAGTGGCTGCAATCGATTATTTTACGAAATGGGTAGAAGCGTAAGCCTTGGCAACAACTACCACGAGTCAAATTGAAAAGTTCTTCGAGAAATCATGTCATATTCAGATATGGCCTACCAAAGATTCTACCGACTGATCACGGACCACAATTTGACAATGAGAGATTCAAGGAATTCTGTGCAGATTATCATATTGAGTGCAAACACTCATCTGTAGCATATCCTCAATGCAACGGCCAAATTGAGGTAACAAACAGAACACTTTTGCAGGGGATAAAAAAGAGACTGGATGAAGCGCATAGTTTGTGGATTGATGAACTACCTCATGTACTATGGGCATATAGGACTACGGTCAGGACCCCAACAGGTGAAACACCTTTCAGACTGGCGTATGGATCAGAAGCATTGGCTCCAGTGGAAGTTATGGTGGGATCAAATAGATATGAAGGATTTGATCCAATAACTAATGAAGAGGGACTACGGGCAAACCTCGAATTTTTAGATGAAGTCAGAGAAAAGGCCTTATACCGTAATATGGAATATCAAAGGAGAACAGCAGCGTATTATAATGCTCGAATCAAACATAAATCTTTCAGAGTAGGAGATTTGGTTTTGAGGAAAAAATCAGCATCAGATCCAAGGAACTGTGGAAAGCTTTTTGCAAACTGGGAAGGACCATATGTGGTAACAAAAACTATGAGTAAAAACACATATTGGCTGAAGGACTCTCATGGAAGTTGTTTGAAACGATCGTGGAATGTAGTTCATCTTAAGAAATATTATCAGTAGAAAGAATTTTCTGGTATTCTTGGAGAATGCATTTTATTAAACGTGGTCATCCAAAGTTTCTTTCTCGTTATTAATCCAAAAGACATCTATGCGAACCAGTTTCTTCTGATCAAGCCATTTCAACGCTAATCCAGGATCATTCTTTTTGAGGATGATCCCGACTTTCCGAAGTCAGACCCAAGTGGTCAGCCTTCCGAGGCCAGGTCATGCTTTCCGAAGCTGATCACGGATCATTCCGTACCGAGGGTGATCCTGACTCTTCGTGAGTTAGGCTCAAGTAGCCAGCCTTCCGAGGCGTGATTATGCTAGCTGATCCGGATCATTCCGTACCGAGGGTGATCCCGACTCTTCGTGAGTTAGGCTCAAGTAGCCAGCCTTCCGAGGCCTGGTCATGCTTTCCGAAGCTGATCACGGATCATTCCGTACCGAGGGTGATCCCGACTCTTCGTGAGTTAGGCTCAAGTAGCCAGCCTTCCGAGGCCTGGTCATGCTTTCCGAAGGCGATCACGGATCATTCCGTACCGAGGGTGATCCCGACTTTACGTAAGTCAGGCTCAGGTAGCCAGGTCATGCTAAGCTAATCACGGATCATTCCTTTCGCGAGGGTGATCCCGGATTGTTCCTTCCGAGGATGATCCCGACTTTCCGCCCCCAGGCCCGGGTCGTGCTTTCCGAGCTGATCACGGATCATTCCTTTTGCAAGGATGATCCCGACTTTTCGAAGTCAGGCTCAAGGAGCCAGCCTTCCGAGGCCTGGTCGTGCTTTCCGAAGCTGATCACGGATCATTCCTTTTGCAAGGATGATCCCGACTTTCCGAAGTCAGGCTCCAGTAGCCATCTTTCTAAGGCAGCATTCGGATCGAGTACGACGGAATTAATCAGTAAAATAACTCAAGGATCAGGTTACACTGAAGTCTATTAATTGAAGTTCAAAAGTCAGATCAGGTATTAAATCAACATCTCAAGGTATCTGATCAGGTATTAAAAATCCTTTTAAATACTTTTTCATCTGAGGTATTTCAGCAGTATATATAATATAAAAATAATCACAATAGAAGGAGGGAAGAAAATTTCATTCACATAAAAGTTGAACAAGTTAAAAAAAAAAAAAAAAAAAAAAAAAAACCTCATATGCAAAAGAGGTAGGCAAGAAAGAAAAAAAGGTAAGTTCATAAAGCAAAAAGAGTGTTTTCTTCATATGTGTGATTTTGTAGATGGATCAACATCTGTAGCATTACCAGACGGATCAACATCAACAACATCATTAGCAACAATATCTTCATCTCCTTGAGCAGTAAGTTATCATCCAACCCGAACCACCGCGTAATGATCTCGGGCCGAGCTGGAGGAGTCACTCATATCATTATCAGAATCATCTTCTGACGAACAATCAGAACCGGGATGCTTCAAATTCCTAAGATCAAAAAAGGTTCTAGAAGGGAGAAACTCTGGAGATAACAACTTGAAATCTAAACCAGGATGAGTCTTAAGGATCTCTGAAAAAATTTGGTCAGAGCAGTCCTTTACCATATTTTTGCAAAACCCTAGGAAAGTTGGATTATCTCCAACTTCCTTCATAGAGGAGGTAACCGAATTTAAAACTATCTGGTTTTCACTTTGTATTCTTCTCTTTTCAATTTCAAACTGTTTCCTCTCTCGCCTCTAAGTCTTCATGCAACAAAGTTTTGAATTTTAAAGTTTCATCCAGGAGTGCATGAAGGTTTTCTTTCTCTTTAGAAACCAAATTAAAGGAAGCATTGAGATTATCCTTTTCTGCTGTTATCTCATCGAGCCTTAACTCCAAACCATTACTCTTATCCTCCAAAGCAGACTTCTCCAGCAGAATTGAACTGAAAGCTTTCACATGATATTCTTGTGCCAACTCTAAAGCAGTATTTAGCTTCTCAATCTCATCAAACTTCTCCTGGAGTTCATTCTTTTCCTTCTCAATACTTTGTGACCAGACCAAAGCTCTGGTCAGCTTTCCTTTAAAATCTTCTCTTTCACTCGTGGCAATTTTGGCCCCGTCAAGGGCATCATCCTTTAACATTTTAAGTTGAAAAAGCTCATTCCTATGATTCAAAACGGCTTCTCTCAACATAGAAACTTCTTCCCGCAATTCAACGACAATGGTCGAGCAAATTTCATAATCATTATGCAAACTATCAAGATCATTCATCAAATCTATTTCTCTCGAACTCAGCTGTTGTTAATTTTCTCTCTGAAGATCCCAATTTTCTTCGAAGATCCTGTACCTCATTAACCAATTCGAAGTTCTTCTTGATCAGTTCATCATTTTCCTGAGACAAAGTTTTTTCTCTCTCCAACACTTCAGAAAATGCATTGAAGGCAGCCCCAAAACATATGTTTATCAATCAATATATATGTATATATTAAAGACAATATAAATAATCAGATCAAAAGTAAATTAGTTCTAAATAAATAAAAAAAAGAGGGTCTAATTCTTACCCCCACCCATGAGAATAAAGATCAGAATCAGACATCCGTGCAGTATTCTTCTTGTCACGAGGGATTCTGCCTTTTGTACCCCATTCTCTAGCAGCCTCCCAATTACGGCTGGCTGTGTGATTTTCTTTTAAAAACCACTCAGGGTGGAAAGGATTCCCGGAATCAGCATTGCTCATGGTATCATCAACCTGATCAGGGGCTGGTTGGAGATCAGCTATCTCAAGAATATTCTCAGGATTAACATTCACTGCAGCATCATTTGAACCAGTCTGCATGATGATATTTTCTTGGTCTTCATGACCGACATGAGGGTCAATTACCATGAGAGCTTCAGGAGGGACAGGATTATTCTCTGGGAGAACTACTTCATGAATTCCATGGGAAACATTTTGGTTATTGTCCTCCAAGGGAGGAACATCTTCATCACTTTTCTCAGGAGGGGGAACATTAATATCTGGAGGAGCAAGAACATCAGTATCTGGGACAGCAACATCCAACACAGGGATGGATAAAGGTAAAACGGAAACGGAAATTTCATTCACACGATCCTCGGCAACAACATCCAAGGGAGAGACAGGAACATCAACATTTTCATCACATAATTGATCGGCTATTTCTTCAATAATACCACCTGCAGCATGTGTTAGTATGTCTTCAGCAATTTTCTTCAGGTGGTCAGAAGAATAGTCAAATAAATCCTTACCTTGACCTTCGTCCTCAACCATTTTTTCTGGGAAGACGGAAGTATCATGAGGAATTTCTTCACGTGGATTATCTTCAACAGTGGGAACTTCTTTGGGGGCAGTATGAATTTCTTTTCTTCTTTTCTTCTTCTTCTTTGAGCCAGACGGGCCCTGGTCGAGATCGGACTCAGTAGACCTAAGTCTACATCTCAGTGTATTGGAGGTTCTGGAGGTCCTCATCTTGGGACCAGGGATTTCACTTGCAATTGTTTTCACAATTTGCACATCAGCATCTTCTCTGATGGCACTTTCGGGAGCCGGGGTAGTTTTCTCTTGATCAGGGGAATCTTTCTTAGCAGTTTTTCTTTTCGAAGGATGACGGGCAGTGTGTTTTCTTTTCTTGGAGGGTTTAATAACCCTAGAATCAGACTTCTTTTCCTCTGAAACACTTCTCCGTAGGTCAGCAACATTAAGGATGGGACGAGCAATTACTTCTGATGGCAAAAATATATGATAATGAGTAAGGATTACAAAAAGATAGAAAGGTATACAACAGTTATTATCTTTACCTGGAAAAAGGCCGTGACTAATGAGACCTGCATCTGTCTTCAACTTGGCCGCATCTATGGGAGTTCCAGTCGGAATCATACTCCAGGTTATTCGGTCATATTCAGAAAGCACAGGACGTACTTTTAGAGGAGATAAGGATTCCAAGGAATGAAGACACCATCGAGACCGGAAGTTTGGATTTGGAATAGCGCAGAAGAAGTATTTTTCCCACCATTGCTTATTGTCATGGGGAATGGAAGAATCAATGAAAATTTTGGATTCTCTTCCCAGTTCACCCAAAATGCAGGTTCTTCTAGCAAAATGAAGATATCCGCGTTCGCGGGATACTTTCAAGGTGTAATAATTTCTGAAGAGATCAACAGACGGGACACGATTCATCTGGAGAATAAACGCAAAAAAACAGTAAACCAGCCTCCAACTATTTGGAGTAAGCTGAGAAGGACAGACATGATAATAGTCCAATAAAGATTGAACTACGGGAATCAGCGGGATTCTAAAACCTGAATCAAGGTGATCAAGGTAGATGGTGATAACACCAGGATCAACTGAGTAAGGACGGTCGGAGGAGTCGGGAACCCATACTCTAGCATCAGAAGGAAAATGGTAACTTTCCAAATAAGAATCCAGGTGGGATTTCTTTATTTTAGTAGGATACCATTCAGGACCGGCATGCTTTGGGTCCATTTTTTCTCTGGACATGTTGACAGGAGTATAAGGAAGGATGGCTTTGTCATGAGCATACGGGGCCGGTTTCCAGTCTGAAGGATTATGTTGAGAAGAGGAAGAAGCACCAGACACATTTTTCATTTGCTCTCTGTTTGGAGGTATATCAGGTTGGGAAGAGATACTGGGTACTGAAGGATTGGAAGCAGGATCCATGGCGGAGATAAGAAAGGAAGAAGAAGGAAATTGAAAAGGTAAAATCTGAAAAGGAGTAATAAAGGAGTTAGCAGATAGGTATGTTGGTGTTCGCGAAGAAGAACAGAGTACGGAAAGGAAAAGGCGACAGTTGATAGATATATATAAAGAATGAGAGAGGATTTCTTGAAAGGAGGGGGAAATACACGATGGTCCAAAATCAATGGTCATTACCTTTCGTAACCGACGCGTGGGATTAATCGGCTAACGCATGAAAAACAGCAGTTGAAAAGAATGAAGATGATGTGTGAAAGGGCAAGGGAACAATATGATGGCAATGCATGGGAAAAAGACGAAGTCATTGATCAAGCGGCGGTAACGTTAAGGAAGTTAAAAAGTTATATTTGAAAATTCAGAAAAGATCTGACAAGATAGTGATTTCAGCCGGTTTTAAGATAATTTGGGGGCTGAGTACAGTAATATAATTTCAACCAATACAAAGGACATGATTTCATGAGAGATATGATTATAAGCAGATTTTCAAGATAATGATGATATGATACGATAACTCGTCATCAAGGTTTTGAAGAAATCGAGGATTACCTGGGGAAAAGGCGTAATAGCTGGACAAGGAATACTGTGTGATTTTGATGAAAAGGATAAAACCTGCTGATCAGAGTCTCATTTAGATTCAACCTGATCAGCAGGCTTGGGGGCTTATGTTGTAACTAATATATCCATTACCGATTTATACTGGTCAAACCAACTTCAACCGGGTTCGATTGAGAGATAAAGGCAAGATGATCAGAGATGCCCAAAAAGGAGCGATGATCTGATGGTCATAATTGAAAGAGAATTATAAGCGGGAAAGCCAGTATAAAAGCCAGAGAAGATCCGTAGGAAGGTAAGTCTCTAGAATCAACCAAAACTCTAAGCTCACTCTGATTGAACTCCATTACTAGCATTTGAGAAGCTCCAGAGAGCTCTGTAATCACCATCGACACCATACTAACTAGACCGTCGGAGACGAGACGCCGATCAAGACGATCGGCTCCGTTTCTTACTGTGATTCTATTTCTTTCAGGAGTGAGAGGTTGATTGATCGAAGAGCAAACCAGATCGAATCAGATCTAAGGAGTTCGGTGCGAGAAATTACGGTTCAAGGCGATCGGCAAAAATAGCACCAAAAAAAAAAAAAAAAAAAAAAAAAAAAAAAAAAAAAAAAAAAAAAAAAAAAAAAAAAAAAAAAAAAAAAAAAAAAAAAAAAAAAAAAAAAAAAAAAAAAAAAAAAAAAAAAAAAAAAAAAAAAAAAAAAAAAAAAAAAAAAAAAAAAAAAAAAAAAAAAAAAATAAAAAAAAAAAAAAAAAAAAAATTTTAAATTTAAAAAAAAAAAAATTAATTTTTTTTTTTTTTAAAAAAAAATAAAAAAAAAAAAATGGGGGGGAAAAAAAAAATTAAAAAAAAAAACCCAAAAAAAAAAAAGGTAAAGATTAGGAACAAACCCTCAAAGATTGGAAGTGAAATGGACCAAAATAGGCCAAGACTTGCTGTCACTGACACTATGGGTCGGTTAGCTGGGTCTATCAGGTCTGATTGACCCAGGTGATCAACCGGCAATGTTCTGTACGGACAAAACCCTAAATTTTGATCCAAAACTCAACTTCTTTGATTCAAAACACTTTGAAATTTTAATGAAAACTCTAGAATAGTAGTCTAAGACTATCTGGCATAGATTAGGCATCAACAATGAACATTCGAGTAGAATTCTAAATTAATCAAAAGCTAGGTTTACCAAAATCAATCTGTGAATTCTACGGAGAGGCTAGAGAGAATGAGAATTCACTCTAGAAAGAAAAAAACAATAGATCATAGATTGAAATAATCATGTGAATGATTCTAGAATGCTTTATAAATCCAAAAAAAAAAATAGAAGGGATAGTCAATCATGAAGATCACACTTGATTTCCCTTCAAAATCATATTGTGGAGATTCACAAAGTCATAGAGTGTATGGAGATCCACTCTAGAACAATAGCGATTAGAGGATCAGGGGAATGACATATGATCATCCTCCTATCAAAGAGAATAGAAGAAATCAAAAGAAATAGAAGATGAAGTGTGGGTAGAAGTGAATACCAACCTTAAAGAAGAAGAATCACTGAAAAGCTTTGAGGATTCGATGAGGATCTTCTAAAACTCCAATGTGAATGCTTGAGAGAGGCTTCCCACGTTCTCTGGAGGCTTAGCAACAATATGGGGCTGATTACCACGAAGTTCTAATAAATAGAGCTTCAAAAACTTAAATTCAACAATTTACACATAAGCCCCTATCTCTGTGGGTCACTCATTTTGATTGACCCAGGTGATCGACCAACGCTAACAACAAGCCCAAAAACAAGGATTTTAAGCTCCAAACCTCAAAATTGTCAATGAGGCTTCTCCCAAATCAACAAGTGACTTACCTAGCATTGAGGGACCTTCCAAAACATGTCCAACTAGGCCTCAAGTCCATCAACCAAGCTCTTCAATATCGAGATGAAGTTTCTTCTCCAATTCAGACAAGGTTTCCAAGTAGGGAACTCCATCATCAATCTCCATGAGTTTTGGGTCAAACACCATGTCTTCCATTGAGATGGCCCACAATTTCCTTCTACCTTCACTTTGGGTCCTTGGACCTACAAACAAATGGATTTTCGGGTTAGGTCTGGGCTGGATTTTGTAGTTTTGATGCGCTCAGACATTTTATGCTTGGGGTCCATTTGGTACATCTCAAACTTGAGGATTATACCTCGTACTTTGGTTGTGGATGTACCTCCAAAAGCACACTTCAGCTCATCCCACATGGACTTAGCTGTAGAGAAACCCCCATATTCCCCTTGTAGGTCATCTTGCGTGGCACTTAGCATGAAAACAGTGCACTTTGGTCTTTCTTAAACCAAGCATCATATAGATCCTTGTCTCGACAAGACTGAACAGTCTCTCTTCCTAAGGGGGTATTTTTTGGTTTAGTCATTTCCGTGGTAAGATGCTCTAGCCAATCTTGGTCGTTAAGGTAGAACTCAACTTTCTGTTGCCACTTTTCATAGTTCTCATGACTGAGAAGCTTCTTACCCAAAGAGAATTCACAAAGCAAAGGAGAGTACTTGTTAAGAGATCTATTTTGTATTCCGTCCCTTTCTTTATCATATTTTCCCTTAATCCTAATTCCTTAATTAGAGTTTTAATTACTCAACTAAGTGAGGGAAAGAAATATTAGAGTCCTGCTTAGACTCAACTAAATAAAGGAGTAGTCATCTTGGACTACATAACCATTTTGCTGCCACCTTTGGCGGAAATTGTGGCGGGACCACCCACTACGATTAACAATAAGGATCATAAATAGCTAGGATCATATGCAAGTAGCCAATTAAGAGAGGAATCAAAATTTAGAAAGTGAATAATGAAAAACAGAGGCAGAAAATTGACCAAGTAGGAGTGTTTGAATCGTTGGGCACATCAAGGTGCAAGGTGACTTGCTTGACGACAATTTTGACAAGTAGCACGAGGATTATTGTTAAAAGAAGGAGCAACAGTAGAGGAATTGGAAGCTGGTGCTCATGAAGAGTTCTATGTCTAAGATCAATGAGAGCCTCGGTTATAGTATTGACCACCACAATGACAATTGAAGCAACCACGAGTAGAATTTTGTGGCTGATGACGATTAATGTCGTAGAGGAACTAGAATAAGCAGACTGATCAATGGAGGAATTATCAAGACCACAAGCAGCCACATCTACTGTAACAATAAGTGCATTAGCCATTGTAGTACATCGATTTAGAGCTCATGGTTGAGAAGAAAACCGGAAAGCTCCAATAACACATTTGGCTTAGATCTAATGTGAGTAAAAATCACAAAATTTTTGTAATCATCTCCTAATCCTCTCAAAGTAGCAATCACAAGATCTTCATCGGAGATTGTGTCACACCCCACCTAGCTGGATCTGGTCATACTCAAATGCCCATGCGGGTCATACACCGCAAGATCTAGGTTCAGTGACAAATCCATACAAAACATGATATAGCATAATTAAATGGACAAGAATAAATCAAGTTCAAGTAATAAATTATCAAAACTAAAATAATGGTTACAATTATCCATTACTTCGAATTAAAAGATATAAACATCCGAGTTTTGAAAAGAAAAGAGGATAGTTTTATTCGCAGCGGAAAAATAAACTAAACTAGTTCTCTAATGAAATCCAACCCAAAAGAACAGTTTTGACACTAGCATGAAACTCCATGTGCGTCCACTTCTTCTTCGGTCACTCCTTCAATAAGATATGTTGGCAACGAATCCTCCATTTGGAAGAAGTCCTCATAACCTACAATATAATCTAATAGAAAAGACATATAAAAAAGAATGAGTTCAACAAAACTCAGTGAGGTCAACTCAACATCATATCATGCATTCATTCACAAGATTCTACACCACACATATAACATGAATATTGATAAGGTAAATAATGATAATGATATGATATTTGAATGATTATGATATTGTACTCCCAACTCTATCATGAAGTCTCTATGATAGACATGCATTAAGTCACACATCAGCCTTCTTTGGGAGGTCTCAGTCACTCTTCCCTCACTGCACTGAAGCACATCTCTTGGGTTATCCGCGATTGTTAGGTAAAGTCCTGTCAACCCATGGTTGGGTATTAGGTCACCACTCTCTCACATCACCATTGGTATGAGATCTAGCACATGTCTAGGATAATCCTAGGCCCAATGCAAAAGTCTTACGGTCTCATACTATATGTGGTATAGATACTTCCCCTATGGCACCAACCAACTTGGTTAAGTATCCAATATCTCCCCTCATGCCTAGTGCTCTGTTGGTTCAATACTTTTCCACCTATGATGGAATCCTCAATGGGAGGCATTTGTTGGACCCCATTCCTTAACCTAGTGGTCATCCACATATAATGGACTAGATGCTCTCCATGTCCTCTCATGGGTTGGTTACCTGTCTTGATCACCCATGAGCCCTTGTCTATTATATGCAACCCTACCTCTCTATGATTGATAGTGGGCTTGCTTGAGACATAAGACCCAGCCACTAACATCACGGGTTAACCGGCTTCAATACCCATGCCGAAAGGGTAGTAGTACTCATGAGGTCACCTAACCAAACACTTCTAGACATGCCCTAGATATGTCAATCAGTAATCAGGAAAGTGCCAAGGGCACCATAGGAATGCGTCCTATGCCGCCTCCTCTCGTATCCTATGGCAGAAATGCCAAAAGGGAATTCCCCATTTCCAATCAAAATCTAAGCAATCACATAATGTCACTAGGGAAATGGGTGAACCCACAACCCTAGTAAACAACATACAATAAAATGAGTAATTTAATTCAACATCATCCATACATTTTCATGTCAATAATTTAGGATTCAATAAGAAAAACTCAATCCATTCAATCTCATCCATCTCATACATTCTCATATCACTATTCAAAGAAATTGAAAAATAGAAGACATAATCTCAAGATAATACTAAGGCAAGTCAAGATATTAATAATAAAAATTAATTAACATAATTAAACATGCAAGATAAGGTTAAGTATATTCCTCAACTTTTACTTTGATCCTTTCTCCAAAGTCCAAAAATTCACTCCCACAGCTTGGTGACTAAAGATATATAAACCTATTCATGCAAGAGGATTAACAAAATAAAAATAGGATTTTTTTTTTTTGGGTTTCAAAGGATATCTCAAAATCTTCCCACGAAAACAGAATCCTAACTAGTTTAAAAAGGGTAGTTCTCAACCTCACTAGTGAATGGTCTCTAATTTGCCACCAATTCAAAATCTATATCGAAACAAAACTTTGGGGGAAGCTAAGTGGTAGCAAAAGGATCATACGGGTACCTTCAATTTGATCAAATTTGACCTTGATCAAAACGCCTCAAATTTGGCTCTCCTAAATCACCCATGGGTGACCCGGAGAGTCAAATTCGGAAATCTTTTGCAAGGGGACAAACCATTACTCCCAAACTCAAGGGAAACATTAATACAAGAAAACAAAAGCATCCAAGATACCTAACAACCTTCCCTTTCAAGATCTCCATGAAAGAAGAGAAGATAAAACTCCCACCAACTATAATTAAGAGAAGGGTTTAAGAATTCTCACTTCCATCAACGTTCCTGCAATGATTCGAGTCGCAAAGCACCTTTGATTGGATACAAAATACTCTTTTCCTTCCTTTCTCCTCTTCCCAAAGCCTCCACCTCGTTCTAGCCTCCAAAAATGTGTTTACGGATGAGTTATAACTTAAAATAGGGCTTAAAAACCCAAAATTCCAATTTTTCCCCTAAATAGAAAATGGGGTGAGGGGTTGGTTCACCCAACCGGCCCAACTTACCATCCATGGTTGGACCCTCAAACGGACTCCGGATTTAGTGACTTTTGGCTCGTTGGAAAGGTATTTTGACAATGTTTGATTTGATACCTTATTCGTGTCAATCGGATTCTCCATCATTAGTCTACAGACGTTCCAAAACCATCCCTTTTTACACCATCGTGATTAATCTTCTCTCTTCACTTAAACTCTAGGAGAGTTGTTGAATCATCACAAGTGTCACATCCCGCAAAAATCCACCCAGGGGGTACCCTATCTTGATTACTTGGGGGAGTGATCCACAGCCCAAAAGATCAAGTTTAGGAACGATCATATCCACTTAGCACAATAACTTAATCAAAAGCAAGAACAAATCATAGCCCAACAAGTAATTTAATAATAAAAGTCAAGAAAGGATCTCAGAAGGATCACAAAGAACATCGGAGTGCGGAAAATAATACAATAGAATAAATAGTCAAAGTACGAAATAAAAGGGGAAACCCATTCTACAATAACAGCGGAAGGTAGATCGCATAAAAGTAAAGGTTACAACCAGTTCTCAAAAGAAGGGAAAGAAAAAGGTAAGCAACTAAGTTACAGTTTCTTCTAACTTATACAATGTTTCCTCAATAAGATAATCATAAGAAACTAGACAAGGCCAAATCTTCTCCTGACAAATATCAATCTCGAACTGATAGTCTTCACCGATGTAGTCGCCGTAACCAGTATTGTATGAGTCACCAACTTGGTCTTCAAAGTGTTGACCATTATAGGCAACAGTAGTAGTACCTGTAGAAAAATCTAACTAAAGATGTTGCAAAAAGGAGTGAGTTCAAAAGAACTCAGCAAGGTAGTTATTCCATAATACATAGGCCATATGATACAAGTCATAACATGATGCAATATGATATGAAACACATGATGCAAGTATGATTCTAACTCTATTAATGCTGGTCTCTATGGTAGACATGCTTTAAGTCATAGCACCATACTTCTTTGGGTCGTCTGTCACTCCTCCACAACCATTTAAGGTATCTTGGGTCTGCCAGGGTAGTTGGGTAAAGTCCTCGTCAAAAACCATGGCTGGGGATTTGGTCACCACTCTCTCACATCACCATTGGTATAAGTATTGGTGCATGTCACGGTAAAGTCTAGCCCAATGCAAGTCATCTACTCAGTCATGTCAACTTAATCCAGATACTTCCATTCCTCCTCAACCATTTAAGATATCTTGGGATCCTTTATGGTATCCTTCACACTAGAGTCATGTATCCTATGGCTCCAACCAACTCAGACTACGGACTCATCAACCCTATTGGTCATCCACAAATAGTAGACGGGAAGCTCTCACGTCCTCTCACGGGTTGGTTACCAATCTTGAGCGCTCGTGAGCCCAAGTCTATCCATTTGCAACCCTACCAATAAATGGCCCCCACAATGTGATTCATGTCCTCTCACAAGTTGGTTACCGGTCTTGAGCACCCAAAAATCCCCATTGCTACCATGGGTCATTCGGTCTCAATGCCTTTCTGATTCGGGTCTGACACGTCAGGGACATCCTAGCCAAACACCACTAGAGAAGTCCTATGTATGTCATCCAATAATTCTGGAAAGCGTCGCTGGGCATCTTCGGAGAACATCCCATACTATTCCCTCCGATGTCCAAGGACAAAAATGTCAGTAGGACACTCCCTAATCCCAAATTATACCTAAGCAATCACATGCTTATTTCCATCATATCACTTATCAACGATACATCATCATAAGAAAAGATATGTCATAACATCTTATGATCAAGTGTATAAGTACATGACAAGAATAAATAGACATGATAAACAAAGTAATTAAGCATGGTGCTACTATCATAAGGTAACTACAGTAGTCATATGATGTCTAGAATCAACTAATAAGCTAAGTCTACTAAATTGCCAACAACAATGTAAAAGTCATATAGTCTATGTTATATGGTGATAACCGTCCTTACCTTAAACTGTGATGATGATGAGGATCCATAGGTCACAAAAGAATGATCCAATGATGGTATTAAGACCCTAGACAAACATAAATGAAAGATTAGAGAAGAAATTGGGAAAATCGAAGGTCTAATGGGTCAAAACGACGAAGAACACAGTTCAGCACCTGCTTGGTCAATGCTCCTTGGTTGATGGGATCGACCAAGGAAAAGTATCGGGGCTACATAGTGTATTTTG
This sequence comes from Hakea prostrata, assembly GCF_041222555.1. Classification (NCBI taxonomy): domain Eukaryota; kingdom Viridiplantae; phylum Streptophyta; class Magnoliopsida; order Proteales; family Proteaceae; genus Hakea; species Hakea prostrata. The sequence continues at coordinate 26,916,941 of NC_142604.1, forward strand.
GTGATTTTGGTCCGAAATCGGTCTTTCGGGGCTCGGATCGATCTGAAACTTGGAGGGATTCATTGTAACAGTATAAGGACACTATACAACAAGAATCAACACAATCTAATGGCCCAATTGAAAACCCTTAAATTGAAACCCTATGTTCTAAATGCAAGAACATAGCATGAAGTGAAATAAAATGAAAAGCAATGAAAATAGAGGGATTAGCTAGGGGAACTGATGGGGAATAGATTAGAATCATATGCTAGCATAGAACATAGGTTTAACACATTACATATCTCAGTTTAGGTCAAGAATGCAAGATGTTAATAAGAAGTTTATAGAAATGCATATGCAAGAATCAAAATAAGAGTATATCATAAGTAGGAATGGAAAGAGATCATGGATTAGTGAGGAATGAACACTTGGAGTGATGGTTGCAAGGTTGCAGCATCAACTCCAAGGTTACAACAGTAAGAAAAGAAGAGAAAATAGTAGGATAGAGAGTGAAGATAAGAGTTCATACCTTGTAGATGATAATGGAGTCAAGAATCAAATAATTGGCAATGATTAGAGTAGAATAACCTTCACCAATATCAAGGAGGAGCTTTAGGGAACCTTCTCCACGTTCTCAGGTGTTGCAATGATTAGAATAGGGTTCAAAACACGAGACTAGCATAAATAGGGGGTGGAATATTCCAAAAGAATCATTAACTCGCAACTGAGCAGCCTTGGTCAATGCTCCTTGGTTGATGGGATCGACCAAAGAGGATCGACCAAATAGGATTGTCCAGGCATAGTTCAGCAACTTTGGACAAGAATTTGGAGGGCTATACGGGGTCAAATTGAGTGGGGTTTTCTCCTACAAGTCAATCAAGAAGTCTAGTTTCAGGAAATACCTTTGGATCGAGCACAGGAGTTCATTAGGTACTTCAAATAATTCATCCCTCTTCGATGCGCAGTTTCTTAACAAACACTGACAATGCTTCCCAGTGTGGAGCACCATTGTCAATATCCATGGGTTTCGGGTCAAACACCATGTCTTCTACAGAGAGGGCCCACAGAGACTTCTTCCTTCACTTCGGGACATTGAATCTACCCTAAGGAAAAGGTCGGACATGACCTCCTAAGGCTTTCAAAGATAGCAACATTGAAATCAAGGTTTGACTTCAAGGTCTAACATTAAACAAGCCATTCTTTATCCCAAAACAAATAAGGTGTCCTGGCTAGGTTTGGGCTGGATTTCACAAAAAAGGTCATTCACCAACATTGGTTCCATTTCCAATCCTTCAGGCTTGACTCGAATGGCTCATAGTTGTCACCGACTCGAGGCTCGGGTTCTCGGTCTTGAAACTACGAGTTAAAGGGGTAGAAATTCGAGGGATTTCACAAATTGAGTTATTAGTTTCAGCAAGGGCATTTGGCAATAGCATGGACATTGAGGAGATACTCAAAAATTAAAGTGGTGCCTTTTGGAAATATGAAGCAAATGATCCTTCAGATCCATTACTCTGGAAGGGGAAGGAGCAAACATGCATGCAAAAGTTATCCAAAGCTTCATAGCTAGTTTGAGTGCTGATGACATGAGGAAGTGTTTACTCATGAGAGATGAAATCAATCAGCTCAAGAAGACCATGTCCTTTGAATCCCATAGCAGAGCTGCTGCATTAGAAGACTCTTCATCAACTAAAGAAACAAAACCATATCTCCTCGGACGGGGAATAGTTCCATCAATAAACCTCAAGAGATCATGATCAAGAAGCAGGGGGACAAATTGAGCCTTATGGAAGGTAGTTCGATACAATCAACTTGAGAGGAAGATAAGGAACAGTGGAGAGAGTGACATGAGAGTGACAGAGCAGCCACAACTATTCAAGAATTTCAAGAAGTAAGAACGAGCGAAGAATTTGGAAGAAAACAAAATAGGACCATACAAGTCTAAGAAGACTCGCGAGAGTAGACACGACTTGATACCATGTAAAGACCGAGTATTGCATTGAATGAAAAACAAATAACATATAGACCCCCTAGATTTGCAATCAATTACATCTACTATCTCTGAGAAAAATTCAGCTACAAATGCCTCCTTGCTATTAAGAATTGAAGTTAAGTGATGATGTCACCACTAAACAAAAATTCAAAAGACCAATTTTATCCACACTTATGTAGGCTTTTCTCTTACTACCAATTTTAACTTTCAATATTAAATGACCAAAATATCGTCCCATGAAACTTAAAGAGAAAAAAATCACTAAAAGTACCCTTGTTGGACTAGATACCACTTCATGTAAGTGGGTGAAGGAATTCCCTCTTCACCCATCTCCTTCCTTCACCTTGTAAAAAAGCACCCACCGGCCCCACCTTGCTGGAAACTACCTAAAATATATATATATATATATATATATATATATATATATATATATCTTCTTTATTTAGATATTATAATGGCAACTATCAACAATCAATGCAAAAATTGTGAGTCTTTGTGACATCCCCCCAGTCGGTACCCTAACTGGCATACCGGGGTGTGTGATCCATAGCCTCGAAGATCAAGTATCGAGGAAATCATCCTCCCACATATGCAATAACATAATCATGAATAGATAAAATCATGTATATTATTATAAACAAAAGATCTAATCAAGAATTTAATATAAGTATAATCAGAGTGCGGAAATGATACCAGATGTAATCACATCAAAAAGAAGTAGAGTGAGGCGGAAACTCACTCCACAATTACAACGAAAATGTAGTACGTAAGTATAAAAAGAATTACAACGGGGTTTAAAGGAAAACGAGGAAAGAAAATCAACAGAACTACAAGTTTTCAATCCTATAGATAACATCTTCAAAATAATGGACTTCATCAATCCAACATAGATGTTCCAACTCTACGTTACGCCTAATCGTAGTACGCAACTCGATCGCTCGAGGGATCATCAGTGTGATCTTCATAGTTGCTAGTACCTTGCGTGTAGTATGCTTCATCGGTTTGCGCTTCATCGTCCTGTCCTTCACAGTAGTCAGTACCTGTAGAATAATCTAATAAAAAAGATTGTACAAAAAGGAGTGAGTTCGAATGAACTCAGCAAGGCAAGTTAACTCATAACAACATAAATAACATATAGCAGATCATAACCAGATGCAATGCAATATGAAACAGATAATGTATGTATGCATCTAAACTCTATGTATGTTGGTCTCTATTGGCAAACATGCTTTAAGTCATAGCACCGTACTTCTTTGGGTAGGTCTCAAATCACTCATCATCAGTTGGTAATGGGTCCGGCATCCCTCAGGACATTCCATGGCTGGGGGTTAAGTCACCGCTCTCTCACATCACCATTGGTCTAAGTACTGGCGCATGTCAAGGTTAAGCCTAGCCCAATGCAAGTCATCTACTCAGTTACATCAACTCAGGTCAAGATACGTCCATTCCTCGCCCCTGGCTATCCTTTATGGTATCCTTTCCACTAGAGTCCTAATAGTCTCTGACTACCGACTCATCAACCCTATTGGTTATCCACATATGGGAAACGGGAAGCTCTCATGTCCCCTCACGGGTTGGTTACCGGTCTTGAGTGCCCATGAGCCCAAGTCTATCCATATGCAACCCTCCAATAAATGGCCCCCACAATGTGATCCCGTCCACTCACGGGTTGGTTACCGGTCTTGAGCGCCCGTGAATCCCCATTGCTGCCACGGGTTGTTCGGTCTCAATATCCTTCCGATTTGGGTCTGATATAACGGGGACATCCTAGCCAAACACTGCTAGACAACCCTAGGTATGACAATCAATGATTCGGGAAAGCGTCAGTGGGCAACCCCGGAAACATCCCATACTATTTCCAATAATGTCCAAGGACAGAAGTGTCAAAAGGACACCTCTCAATCCCAAACCATACTTAATCAAACACATTCTCAGATCAGTCATGACATACAAAATCAACAACTCATCATACAAAGAGAATGAAATAGCATAATCTAATCATTAAACAATATATAGTAATAAGCATTTCATATAGACTTAACTAATGAAAAAGAATAAACAAGTGAAGTGCTACTGTACTTACAGTAGTACATCAAAAATATAAAATACAAGAACAGTAGTTAAACTCATAGTTTCTTAAAGTAGAAATCAAAGAGTGCGTGATCAATGTTATTATGAAATAATTGTCCTTACCTTGATTATCGTTGAAGATAATCCAAAGATCAAAGAGAGAGACTCCAAACTTAGAAAATAAACCCCTAACAATCATAGATACAACATTAGGAAAGATGCCTAAAAGATCAGAGAGCAAACAAATCAAATAGAGCGAAAAATGAAGCTACTACCTTCATTGAGCGATTGATTGGTCTACTGACCCTGTCGACCAACCGAGTCAGTACGGAATTGCAGAAACTAGATTGGTCATAACTTCTTCGTTTGAAGCCCGACTGACCTGAAATTTGAAGGGGAACTTCCTAGAAAATATTAGAACTATAAAGGAAGGTCAAATCATCAAGTCAAGGTCAAAAGATGGGTTCTTGATTTGAACCAAGAAATTAGGGTTTCAATCTTATGGCTCTCATGAAAAGGCTAGGGTCACAAGATGAAAGGGAATAATTGCTTAGCAATTATATAACAAGAAAATCATTGAAAAGTTTAGATTAACATAAATATAACTCATGTGGTTACCCTCACATGGAAGGTTACCCAACGGTTCCAAAAAGATCGTACGAGGATTATGGTTTCAAGAAGAATATTCAGGGCTAGGGTTGAGATCACGATGATGATCATAGATCTCAAAGAATAGAATGAGATCATAGAATAGAATGAGATCATGGAATAGATGGTTGCAAGAATGCAACATCTTCTTCCTGATCTCAATCAAGAACAAGATTGGAGAAAGAATAATCTATAATACAGAAGAAATACAAACCTTGAATTGGCAGATCAGAGATGAGAGGCTTCAGATCTGCAGAGGAATCTTCGAAATCACCGAAAAGAGTTTCAAACAAGTCTTCCCACGTTCTCAAAGTGTTTTGGAGGCAGAGGATACTAAGAAACACGAAGTGTGTTTAAATAGAGAGTGAAAAACCCTAAAATTGGAGTTTCTCAAATTTAACACACCATTGGTCGATTGATTGGTCTACTGGCCCAGTTGACCAATCAGTCGACCAATCAGGTCAGCAAAGTTCAAACAGGGAAATGAAGGATCAAATGGACACTAAACCTCAAGGGATTTTTGTAAAACCCGGCCCTAACCTTAACCCGGATACTCTTATGTCTGTAGGTCCGAAGACCCGAAGTAGAAGTGAAAGTCAACTATGGGCCATATCAGTAGAAGATATAGTGTTCGACTCCGAACCTATGAAGATTGGCAATGATGCCCCATATTTGAAGACAGTGTTGGATATAAAAAAGAGACTACACCTTGATGAAGAGAAGATTGGTTGATGACCGTGTTAGAGCTTGGTGGGATATGATTTAAAGCCATTTTTCCATGCTAGGTATGTTATAGTATATGTGTTTAAAGTTTCGTTTGATTCCGAGTAGTGGAAGGCCCTCAAATCCCTGACTTTGGCTTTGCTGTCTGCCTGGGTCGACTGCTTGGGTCGACTGGGCCAAGCTACCCAGCCAATCGACCCAGAGATGCTGAACTCGAACAGAATCTTCTGTTTAGGTTATATTTCTATATATACCTCATGACTTCGTGATTTTAGTATCCCTAGCCTCCAAAACACTTAGAGAATGAAGGGAACTCATCTTCAAGCCTCCAAAGTTGTTGAAGAAGACCAAACCTTGCAAACTTGCAAATTCTCTCTCTTGTTCTTCAATCAAAAGTTAGTATTCAATCTATTGTGTTATTGATCCATTCTTTCTATGATCACTCTCTTCTCTGAACTGAGATTACGATGAAGATGCTGCAACCTTGTAGTCATATATTTTACAATCTCTTTTCATTCTCTTATCCCATGATCATCTTATTCATTCTTAATATGATTCTTATGATTTCTTCTTAAACTATGGTCATAGTCTTATTTTGATTTATTCTAGCATTGTAGATGCCTCTCCATGATTATTCATACCTCTGATTTACTGTATTTATGTACTAGAATGAGATCTCATCATCTCTAGTTCATCTCTTTCATTCATAGCATGTTTTCAATGAAAACCATGATTTTTACCAAAATAGAAAGTATGATTTCAAATTAGTAAGTAATGGTTTTAATCGTTGTTTGATGTCTAAATTATGCTTTTTAGTCTTAGACTATTGTGTTAGACATTCTCTCCAAGTTTCGTAGCATTCCGGATTGTATAGCATAGGTTTCGGATCAAAATAATATTTTTGGATTATTTACTCTTGGGCGATTGACTGGGTCGACTGAATCAATCAACCCAGCCAATCAACCCACAGTGACAGAATTGGATTTCTTCGTCCGTTTTGATTCGATTGATGCTCATTCTTTTAGGACTACTTCCTAATGACTGTATGATGTTATTCTAGGGTTTGTTTGCTAACTTTGGATTCATCCTCTTGTTTGTCCAGAATATATTCGAAACTATTTTAAGGTAAGGACAGTTGTTACCATATTAACATAGATTGCATAGATTTAGTTTCTAATTTGGGAACTACTTAGAATTGCTACTATTATGTTAGTTTCTATTATGATATGAATGCTGTAAGTACAGTAGGATCTTATTTCCTTATTTACTTTATGTACTTGATCATGTATGAATACTTATACATGTATGTTTCTTACTTATTTAATTTTGTCTTATTATACTCTCTATTTGATGAGATATCTGTTGTGGATGATATGATTGAATTATGATTGTGATTGTTTAGGTATGATTTGGGATTGGGTAATGTCCTTTTGACATTTCTGTCCTTGGACATCATTGGTGATAGTATGGGATATTTCCAATGTTGCCCTTTGACACCTTCCTGGATTATTGGTTGTCATACCTAGGACTTGTCTAGTAGTGTTTGTGTAAAATCCAGCCCTATTCTAACCCTGACCCTAACCCGGATCCATTGTTGCTTTTAGGTCCTAAGACTCGAAGCGGTGGTAGAAGAGACTTATGGACCCTTTTTATTGATAATTATGAGTCGGAGACCGAGCCCATGGACATTGACGATGATACCCCTTACTTGAGTACATTGTCGGTGTTTAATGAATATCTGCGCATCGGAGAAGAATGATTTAGTTGACATACCTAATGAACTTCCGTGCACAATCCGAAGTATTCCCCGAAACTAGACTTCTTGATTGAATTGTAGAAGAAAACCCCATTCAATTTGACCTTGTATAGCCCTCCAAGTCCCTGTCTGAAGTTGCTAAACTAAACCTGATTTTCTGCTAAGAAACATTTTGGTCGATCCTCTTTGGTCGATGCCATCGACCAAAGTTTCCTAGTCAAACAAGTGAATGATTCTTTGTAATATTCCCTATTCTATTTATACTAGCCTCGTGTTTTGAGCCCTATTGCAATCATTTTCACTCCTGAGAACATGGGGGGAGCTTCCCAAAGAACCTCCTAGGCATTTGTGAAGGAGTCTCCACCAAAATTCATTGTTAATCATTGTTTCTTGTCTCCATCTACAACTTCAAGGTATGATTCATCATTCCACTCTCTATTCTATCTTTTTCTATTCTTTTCTATCCCTCTCTTGGTGTTGAGACCTTGGAGATGGTGCTGCAACCTTGCAACCATCACTCCAAGAGTTCCAATCATGCTTAACCTATGATCCTCTTACCTATCTATTGATGCAATGCCCCCATTTCAAGCCTAGCACATACATTCTTTGATTTTCTTCTTAACATCATGCCATTTTGTACAAAACTAAGGTATATAGTATGCTATGTACATGTTTATCACTAGCATATGATCCTAATCGAATTTCTATAAGTTCCCTTAGCTAATGCATGCCTTTTCAATGTCAATGCAATCAATTTCAATTCATGCTATGATGCTTGTCTCTTGAACTTAGTAGCTCAATTTGGGGCTTTCTATTTAGACCATTGGATTATGTTAATTCCTTGATTTGTAGTGTCCTCATACTGTTCTAAAGCATTCCTCCAAGTTCCGGATCGATCCGAACCCCGAAAGACTAATTTCGGACCAAAACCCACTAATCTGTCCCAAAGACATTTTGGTCAATCCTCTTTGGTCAATGCCATCGACCAAAGACCATCGACCAAAGTTGTTACTGATAGCAACCTTAGCCAGTTTTGACTCGTTTAACATCCGATCTTCCCAATTTCTTCTCTAACTTGTTATTGATGTTTGTTTAGGGTCTTAACATTACTTTTGGACCATTTCTTGGTAATTCTCGATTCATCATCAACTCAACCTAAGGTAAGGATGGTTATCTCCATAAACATATAGGCCATAAACATATGTTGGTGATTATACTTAAAGAACATAGTCTCTTAATTGCTTATTATAGGACTATTATACATGTTTTAGAACAGTAGTATTGTGATTTCTTATACTCTTGTTAGAATGGTTTATTACTCTTGCTATTTATATTCATGATGAATCAATTTGATATTATGATTTAATTCTTATCATGAAGATGTATTGAATGTATGAGAAATGATGGACTTGAATATGTGATTGCCTAAGTATAACTTGGGATTGGGGAGTGCCCTATTGACGCTTTTGTCCTTGGGCATTGGAGGGAATAGTATGGGATGTTCTCCGAAGGTGCCTATCGACACTTTCTCGGGTTATTGGATGACATACATAGGATTGTCTAGTTGTGTGTCTAGGATTGTCCTTGTCATGTCAGACCCAAATCGAAAGGGCATTGAGACCGAACGACCCGTGGTAGTGTATGGTTTGATGGGTGCTCAAGACCTGTAACCAACCCGTGAGAGGACGTGAGAGCTTCCCGTTTACTATTTGTGGATGACCAATAGGGTTGATGAGGAAGGATACTGGATACTGGAAAGGATCGCCAGGGGCGAGGAATGGACGTATCTGAATCTGACTTGATATGACTGAGTAGATGACTTGCATTGGGCTAGGCTTTACTATGACATGCGCCAATACTTATACCAAATGGTGATGTGAGAGAGCGGTGACTGATTCCCCTACCATGGTTTGAGAGGACTTTACCCAATTACCACGGCATTCCCAAGATACGGAATGGGTTGAGGGAGAGTGACTGACTACCCAAGGAAGTATGGTGCTATGACTTAAAGCATGTCTACCATAAAGACTAGCATTCATAGAGTTAGAATCATATTTGCATCATATGTCTCATATCACATTGCATTATGTTATGATCTGTATTTGTATGATTTTAAATTATGGAATAACTGCCTTGCTGAGTTCTTCGAACTCATTCCTTTTGTGCAAATGTTTTTAGATTATCCTGCAGTTCTTGAAGACTCTGATGGCACAATCTTCGAGACGGACTTTGATTCCTCATACTACCCTCCGGGTGGTAGCTTCAGTGAAGATCAGAGTTTTGGTGCCGAAGAGGATTACTCTTCGTACTAGGGTTAGCCCCACTATTGTGCGGGAGCGGCAGAGCTGGGCCTTCTTCGTCCACACCTACGAGGAGACGATCATTAGGATAGAAGAAACCCTTGTCTAGTGCCCCATTTCCCTGGTTTATTATGGAACAATTGGATATGTAATTAACTTTCTCTGGATTACTTGTTAAACTTGGGATTGTAATTAACTAAATTATTACTACATTTCCGCTGCTTTGAGAGAGTGATTTTTCACTTATTCTCTCATCCTTATGATTACACTTACACATTGATATTACCTATTTCCGCACTCTGATTAGTTGAATCTTATCTTATTCATGATATCTATTATCTGTTGCTTTTACCTTGATTATTATTGTTCATGATTGTGTTATCATGTATGTTGGAGGCATGGTCCCTCGATTCTTGATCCTTGGACTGTGGATCACATTCCCGGGTATGCCAGATAGGGTACGGATTGGGTGGATGTGACAGTTTGGCTAGGATATTCCCTGTTATATCAGACCCGATTCGGAAGGGTATTGAGACCGAGCGACCCGTGGTAGCAATGGGGATTCATGGGCGCTCAAGACCGGTAACCAACCCGTGAGGGGACATGAATCACATTGTGGGGGCCATTTATGGGTAGAGTTGCATATGGATTGACTTGGACTCATGGGTGTTCAAGACCGGTAACCAACCTGTGAGAGGACATGAGAGCTTTTCGTTTACTATATGTGGATGACCTATAGGGTTGATGAGTTCGTAGTTTGGGACTATGCCGACTCTAGTGGAAAGGATACCGGAAAGGATCGCCCGGGGCGAGGAATGGACGTATCTGGACCTAAGTTGATATGACTAAGTAGAAGACTTGCATTGGGCTAGGCTTTACCCTGATATGCGTCAATACTTAGACCAATGGTGATGTGATAGAGAGGTGACCTAAACCCTTAACCAAGGAATGTCCAAGAGGGATGCAAGACCCAACTACCACCGGCAGAACCAAGATGCCAAGATGGCTGAGGGGGAGTGATTGACCTTCCTAAAGAAGTATGGTGCTATGACTTAAAGAATGTATGCCTATAGAGACCAGCATATATAGAGTTAGACTCATACATGCATTGTCTGTCTCATATCATATCCCATTATGCTTTGTTTATGTTATCATGTTATTTATGCTATTATGGAATAACTTGCCTTACTGGGTTTTTTTTGAAACTCACTCCTTTTGTACAACATCTTTTGTTAGCCTATTCTACAGGCGTTGATGACTATGAAGACAAATATGAAGAAGCGTAAGATGAAGAAGCGTACAACACGCAAGGTGTTGGAAACTATGAAGATTACATTGAGGATTCCTCGAGTGGTCTTACTTGTTACCAAGATTAGCCCTACCATGGAGTGGGAGCGTCTGAGCATGATTGATGAAGTCTATGTTTATGAAGACATTCTTTATAAAGTAGAATAGACTCTAGCTTAGTTAGATTATATCTTTCTTTCTTGTCTTTAGAACCAGTTGTAATCTCCTTTGACTTTCGATCTACATTCCGCTGTACTTGTGGAGTGAGATTCCGCCTCACTCTACATTTTGATTTTATATATCTATTGGTATCATTTCTGCACTTTGATGATTATCTCATTACTTTGCTTTCATTCATTTAAATAATATTGTTAACCTTGATTTAGTCTTGTTCTTGATTATATTATTGTGAATGTGGGAGGTTGATTTTCTCGATACTGGATCTTGTGCACTGTGGATCACACACTCGGGTATGCCAGATAGGGTACCGGTTGGGTGGATGTGAAACTTTTGCACACACATCAAGTGACATACCTAGTGTGTAGAAATGCCTTCAAACCAAGTCAGATAATACTCCAAGTCCTTCAACTAATCTCATCTTCAGACAGATAAAGCTTCCTTTCTAAATCTGCACAGACTTCCAAGATTGGAACACCATCATCAACATTCATGGGTTGAGAGTCAAACACCATGTCTTCTACTGAGATGGCCCAAAGCTGGCTTCTTCCTTTACTCCGGGTCTTCGGACCAACCGAGTTTCCGGGTCAGGGTTAGGGTTAGGATAGGACTGGATTTCACAGTCATAACCACCTACTTAGTCTCAATTTGGTTTCATTTGTTCAAAATTTTGAATTTACGAGCAACATTGCACGTTCTTCTTTGTGTTATGGGCTATGGGAAGTCAGGTCTTGTTATAAACATTTCCAACCGCAATCCTTGAACCCGAATAGACCACTTGAATCAAGACCAGGGTTCAACCTTGGACCAGGGAGGTTCAGGTGCTTCTCGGGTAAGGCACTTCTCAAGAAACTCTCCTTCAGAGAAGTTGCATGATGAATGACGTAGCAATGATGCTCCCCTACTCTCATGGGACTTCTTGGTAGAGATGACGAGAGTAAGGAATTCTATCATTTCTATTTGATATTTATTCCAACATTTAATGAGCTAAGGATCTTTGATATCCCGCTATGGATAAGGAAGTTTCTGACTCACTCAAAGCTCTCCTCGAGCCCTGAGCCGGCGACTCATTTGTCCCCTCAATTGTGGGTTGTTGTCACATCAGTATCATAATGACATTGACCTTTGATTCATCAACAAGATCTTCCGACGACAGGATAATCTGACAATTTAGCTTATCTCTCAAGCCTTTACTAGAAGTCATCTCCACTCTTCATTTGATCAGATGCGCATCCAAGGGCTATGAAGCGTCCAATATCTCTCTAGGTATGGATCAGCTATATAACCCATCATTATGCCTGAACAACGGTAAGACTTGGATACTCCAGCCATTACTCTCCTGCAATTACTCCTAAAAGACATTCTCCCCTTCATCTCCTTGAACATTTATTCTTCAAGAGGAGTTTTTGTTTTTCTCACCTGAACTAACTTAATCATCGGAGGTGGCTTCCCGTCCCCAGAGACGGCCCACTCTCACCATTGTTTTGGTCTCAGGAGCCAGTCCAAATCAGGAGAGAACTAAAGAGCGAAGAATACATTTTTCACCTAAACAGGTCTCATCTTGCGCTTCATCAAGGGTCATTTCCTTGAGTTCCACTTTTTTTTTTTTTTTCCGACAACTTGATTAGGTGTTTTGGATGATAGAATTACATGCGGTTTTTAGAGTATTTTTGTTTGTTTTGAATTTTCAATTCTTTGGTGATAGAAATCAACAATTGGAGTAGCGTTCTTTTCATAGACACTGGCCCTTATTGGATGGATGGCAAAATTTGAGATACGACGGGGCATCAGAGGCACCATATATAGCTTGGTCACCATGTGTTACAGTGGAGCTGCAGCTGCCATTATTGTCTACGACATTACTAGCACGGTTTGATTTAATCAAACTTATTCTGTCACATAATTTTCCTTTCCCATTCCTTTAATGGGTTGGCTTCGGATGTGGAATTGGAACTCTGACAATAATCTACCTTAGATTTACAGGCTTCGGCAGGGTGGAGTTGATTGGCAATTTCTTGCATGAAAAATAAAGGAGATGGGTGAAGAGGGAATTCTTTCACCCACTTACTTGAAGGGATATTTTGTCCATGGTATTTTAGTATTTAAAATTTTATGGAAGGATGTAATAGTCATTTAACATTGGGAGTTATGAACTAAAAGTTAAGATTGATATTAAAGAAATGCCTGAAGGTAAGATTGGAATTTTGAATTTTGTTTAGTAGTGATCTAGACTGAATCCTTATCCTTTAAAATTAGTTTTAATTTCTTAACAGTGAGGCCCAACCAAAACCTTCTATCAGACTCTAAGATTAAAAAAAATGACCTAATTATAATTTGACTTAATATTATAGGCTAAAGAATTCTGTTTGAAACAGAAAACCTACTAAAGATAGACAAGATCGAAAATCAGTTCACACTTGGTTTCTACAGCGACAAACTTAGTTTGGATTTTCAAGGAAGAGTGACTCACAAGGAAATGGTATAAAGAAGTATCCAGTGGTCCCGTTATGAAGTATAATGTTGGGATGACTTTCTTTGCGTTCGTCACCTGTTTTGTGGGAGCTTCCGGTGGTCTTATTTACGGATATGAGCTTGGGGTCTCAGGTTATGTGTTTATTAGAATTCCCGGGCTTCATTGAATATACTAATAATTCGTTTAAAAAAATCAATGATCAAAGCAAGTTTCTGTAATTTAGGGTTACTATTCATTATTTATTTTAACATTTTTATTTGGATTTATTTGATCTGGTTCAGGGGGAGTGACTTCCATGAATGAATTCATTGAGAAATTCTTCCCTTCAGTGTACGTGAAGATGATCCATGGAACTACCAAAGAAGCTGAGTATTGCAAATTCGATAGTCAATCACTGACCAGCTTTACATCTTCAATTTATCTTGCTGCACTGATGGGTTCCTTCATGGCATCGGCAATAACCAGAACTGCTGGCCGGAAGAAATCAATGTTGATAGGAGGGTCTGTGTACATTACAGGCTCCATCATCAATGGTCTCGCTGATAGTGGCACAACGCTCATCATCGGCCGTATACTACTTGGCATCGGAATAGGTTTTGTAAATCAGGTATACATGATCTGTCTTTAATTTAATGAAATGGTAACAAACATGGTAAAAACCAAGGCATCAAGATGGATTTTGTAATTGATTTGTATGATGGGTTGAATTACAGTCTGTACCTGTATACCTATCTGAAATGTCACCCGCAAAACTAAGAGGAGCACATAACATGGGATTCCATTTGGCGATTGGAATTGGTATTCTTGTTGCTCAACTTGTGAATTACAGCACAGCCCAGATGAAATCAAATGGGTGGAGATGGTCTTTGGCTATTGCAGCAGTTCCAGCACTGATAATGACCGCCGGTTCACTTTTATTGCCTGATACCCCAAACTCTTTACTCGAAAGAGGCCACGCAGGGAAGGCCAAATTAATGTTGGCCAAATTACGTGGTACCACTGATGTTGACGAGGAGTTTATAGACCTTATGGAAGCAAGTGAGGAATCAGACAGCGTTAAGCATCCATGGAGAAACATCATTCAGCCAAGATACAGGCCTCAACTCGTCATGGCTATTATGATTCCCTTCTTCCATCAAGTCACAGGTATCAATGTCGTCTTCTACGCACCAGTGATCTTCAAGACTTTGGGTTTCGGTGACATTGTCTCGCTCATGTCTGCTGTCATCTATGGTCTTGTTAATGTCCTTGCGGCATTGATCTCCATGGTTTTTGTGGATAAGTATGGCCGAAGGTTCTTGTTCCTTGAAGGTGGGATTCAGATGATGGTCTGCCAGATTTTTCTAGGGGTTGTCATTGGATTGAAATTTGGGATCAATGGAGAAGGAATCTTGCCAAAGGTTTATGACAATGTGGTGTTCATCTTAATTTGCATTTATGTGGCTGGATTTGCTTGCTCATGGGGTCCTTTGGAATTGCTGGTTCCCAGTGAGATCTTCCCACTCGAGGTCCGATCAGCAGGTCAAAGCATCACTGTATCCGTGAACATGTTGTTCTGCTTTATTATAACTCAAAATTTACTTACCATGCTTTGTCACATGAAGTTTGGTCTCTTCTTCTTCTTTGCCGGATGGTTGATTATCATGACACTCTTCATCTATTTCTTCTTTCCGGAAACGAAGAACGTACCTATCGAAGAAATGAATAGGGTATGGAAGCAACATTGGTTCTGGGGGAAGTATATCCCTGATGAGGCTGTCATCGGCAACTTCGAACTCTCAGCTGACAAGATTGCCCTGAGTAAATAAACTTGGGAGAAGAACAAAGCAAGCCTGGCTTTCCACTTAGATTCTTGGGCTTTCCTTTCTTCTTTTATCTTTTATGGTTTGACTTGAAGGGAATTTTCTTTTGAGAAAATTTGTGTCACATCCACCCAGCCGGTACCCTATTTGGCATACCCGAGTGTGTGATTAACAACCCTGAAGAACAAGTATCGAGGAAGTCATCCTCCCACATGCACAATAACATAATCATGAACAAGACATAATCAATGTGTAATAATATAAACAAAATGTCAAGATAAGAAAAGAGAATGACAATATAATCAGAGTGCGAAAATAATGATACCAATATATAATAATCAAAATGTAGAGTGCGAGGAAAATCACTCCACATAATACAACGGAAATGTAGTTCGAAATCTAAAAAGGAAAGATTACAACTGATTCTCAAAAGAAAGGAAAGAAAAGAAGTGATCAACTAATCTAAGGTCTCTTCGGTCTTATAAAGAATGTCTTCATAAACATAAGCAAAAGAAACTAAGCAAAGCCGCTTCCACTCTAGAGTA
Source organism: Hakea prostrata (assembly GCF_041222555.1). Classification (NCBI taxonomy): domain Eukaryota; kingdom Viridiplantae; phylum Streptophyta; class Magnoliopsida; order Proteales; family Proteaceae; genus Hakea; species Hakea prostrata. Next base: position 26,932,694 of record NC_142604.1, read on the forward strand.
TTACTAATCTTGGTACGCAACATAATCACTTGAGGGATCTTCAATGTAATCTTCGTAACCGCTAGTACCTTGAGTGAAGTGTGCTTCATCGGTTTGCGTCTCGTAGTACTGGCATTCATATTCTTCAGTACCTACAAGATAATCTAACAAAGATATTTGCACAAAAATGAGTGAGTTCGAAAGAACTCAGCAAGGCAAGTTATTCCATAACAACATAAATAACATGATAGCAAAATATAGCATGATGCAATATGATATGAAACAGACAATGCATGTATGAATCTAACTCTATGTATACTAGTCTCTATAAGCAGACATGCTTTAAGTCATAGCACCCATAAGTCTAGGTATCTTGGGCTCTGTCGGTGGTAGTTGGGTCCTGCATCCCTCGGGACATTCCATGGTTGGGGTTTAGGTCACTGCTCTCTCACATTACCATTGGTCTAAGTACTAGCGCATGTCAAGGTAAAGCCTAGCCAAATGCAAGTCATCTACTTAGTTATATCAAGTCAGAGTTAGATACATCCATTCCTCGTCCTGGGCCATCCTTTCCAGTATCATTCTCACTAGAGTCAGCATAGTCCCAGACTATGGACTCATCAACCCTATTGATCATCCACAAATAATAAAAGAGAAGCTCTCATGTCTTCTCACGGGTTGGCTATCAGTCTTGAGTGCCCATGAGCCCAAGTCTACTATTTGCAACCCAACAAATAAATGGCCCCCACAATGTGATTCATGTCCTCTCACGAGTTGGTTACCGGTCTTGAGCTCCCACAAATCCCCATTGCTGCCACAGGTTGTTCAGTCTCAATACCCTTTTGAATCGGGTCTAATATAACAAGGTATTCCTAGCCAAACACCTCTAGACAAGCCTTAGGTATGACAACTAATAATCCGGGAAAGCATCAAAGGGCACCATCATAAATATCCCATACTATTCTCATGATGTCCAAGGACAGAAATGTCAAAAGGACATTCCCCAATCCCAAATCATACCTAATCAATCACATTCCCAATTCAGTCACAACTGATATCTCATCATATAGAGATACATATAAACATGATCATTTGTATATGTAAATGACAAGGATAAGTAACCATACATGAATCAAATAATAAAGAGATACATGAGTAAGGTACTACTATACTTGAAGTACTTACAACAGTAGCATCATACTAAGAAAGTATAAGAACGAGTGAATCTATGAAATTCCCAAAATAGAAACTAATATTCACGCAATCTATGTTAATATGGAAACAACTGTCCTTACCTTAAATAGCTTCAATGAATATCCAAAGATCAAAGAGAATGGTTCCAAACTTAGCAAATAAACCCTAAACAGGCATAGATACATCATTAGGAAAGAGGCCTAGAAGATCAGAGATCAAACGAATCAAATTGGATGAAGAACACAGCTACTGTCAGCCTTGGTCGATTTGGTGCTAGCTTGGCCCAGTCGACCAAACAATCAACCACCTGAACAGTACGTAGCAGAAATCTGATTTTTTATCCGAAACTCATTTTACAAGATCCGAAACACTACGAAACTTGGAGGAAACCTCTAAAACAGTAATCTAATACTAAAATAGCATAGATTAGACACTAACAATGATTAAAAAAAAACAATGCTTACTAATTTGGAAACATGACTTTCTAATTCGGTGAAATTCATAGTTTTCGATGAAAACACGCTATAAACTGAAGAGAAAAACTAGAGATCATAAGATCTCATTCTAGTAGAACATAATTAGTAGATCATATATGAAACTAACATGCAAAACAGATCTAACATGCTAGAGAAATCAAATCGAAATAATGATCATGGCTTCATGAAGAAATCACAAGGATCATGGTTAAGATCAATATGAAGATCATAGTACCATAAGAATGAATGGATATTATAGAAGAGATGGTTGCAAGGATGCAACATCTTCTTCATAATCTCAATACAGAGAATAGAACATAGTAAGAGTAGATCAATACCATACAAGAGAGATTACTAAGCTTTGGTTGAAGAACAAGAGATGAAGAAGCAAGAGTTCTTCACAAACACCAAGGAGAGGCTTTGAGAGAGGCTTCCCACGTTCTCTGAGGGTTTTAGAAACAAAGTAGGCTAAGAAACACGTACTTCTATTATATAGAGCACCAACTGTCACACCCCGCCCGCCAGGCCCGGTTACCCGCCCGACGACCCATGGGTGCGATCCGTCACAGGATCCATGGTTTTAGTCTATCAATAATAATAAATACAAATACCTGTAATCAAGAGCAAGAATAGTGCAATAATTAATAAAAAGGTTACATGAGTCCAAATACTCCAATAAATATCCAAGAAATAATCAAAGGAAAGAATCAAGAATCAAATGTAATATCGAGTTCAGCGGAAGCAAAAAGAATAACTAAATAATCTTCATCTTCAGGAGGCTTCATGCTCTGCAAGTCCATGTACCACTGTCTGTCTCACATCAGCTTCATACGAGAAAGCTCTTTCATATGAATCATCTCCAACTTCCGACATTGTGCAACCATCTGTACAGTTTATATAATACATACAATGAAAGGAATGAGTTCCAACGAACTCAGTAAGGAACAAGCAATTCTCATATATATGTCAATACAATCCACGAATGCATAGATGAAATGATATGGATGGTATGCAGAAATATGAATGCTACTAAGATCTAACTATGCAAGTCTCTAATGGCTGACATGCTTTAAGATATACACCAGCCCTCCTTTGGGTAAGTCTCATCACTCTGGTCCGGCAAGGACTGGTTACCTCTGTAGGGATCCTGGGCAAAGGGGTAAGTCCACACCTGGCTCTCAAAATCGTGGCTGGGGGTTAAGTCAACACTCTCTCACCACAACCATTGGCAATGAGTACTGGCGCATGTCGGGGTTTCTAATCCAATACAAGGTCATAATGGTAACATACTATATGAAGTCCAGATACTTCCCCTATGGCACCAACCAACTTGGTTCAGTATCCTTCGCAACCTAGGAGTAAGAATCCTCACGGACTGGCTACCTCTGTTGGACTCCACTCCCTAACCCTATGGTCATCCACATATTGTTGGGGCGGATGCTCTCATGACTCCTCACGACACCCGGTCCGTTCCTTGGACGTCCATGAGCCCAACCCTAACATATGCAACCCTACCATTACATGACCAACAGTGGACCACTGAGTCTCCGGACGGACTGGTTACCGCTGTTGGATGAAACATAGTCACGTCACCATTGTCACGGGTCACCCGGCTTCAATTCCCCTGCCGTAAGGGTAATAGCATGTGGGGTACCTAGCCATGCAATTCTAGACTCCCTAAGTATGTCATCAAGTAATCATGATAGTGCTGGAGACATCAGCAGGCATGTGTCCCATTCCACAGCCTTCTGATATCCCAAGCCAAGATATCCCAATGGAATACCCCTTCCATCACAATCACACTACAACACTCTTTATCATACCATGAACAGTTGTGCAATATCATAAAAGATGAAGTACATCAAGGAATACCACAAACAACAAGTGTACAATAAGATTCACATGCTTTATACAATTACAGCAAGTTACATGATCAAAGAATAGTAAATAGAACAACAGAATCATCATGTATATGTAATTGCATATAAATAAGAATGCATGTCCTTACCTGTAATTTAGTAGAAGTCCTCTAACTTGCAATCCAAAAACTATTATAAGACTTTTACTTGAAACAGAGAACACCTAGGCATAGGGTTACAAGAATGTATAAGAGTCAAGAGTCAAAACAAATCCAAAATCAAACTTACACAGACACTGGAAACTGGCCGGTCGCTTGAGCCAGTCGCTTAGGTTGAGCGACCGCCACTAGTGACCGCCCCAAAAACAGAGAGTTTCATATCCGAAACTCAGGCTTCTGATCATCCGTTTTCAATCCGGATTTCGAGTGATCATGGCCAAAGTCTCGAATCTAACACTCCTAGAGACAATAGGTGAAGGGAAAACTAACAAACATCATAAATGGATTACCCATAAACTCTTCCCTTGACTGGATCTATCCATTAACAAATGCAGGGATTCGTTTCTGGACAGGATCTCGTCAAGAACATTGGAAAGGGAGTACAACAAATCAATTGGGTAACCACTAACAAAAAGGAGATGGGTTCATATCAATTAGAGGTTAAAAAGAAGAGAATTGCAGATGGAGATTCATTACCTTAATCAGAATCACCAATAATAGAAGAGAAAAGGTTTCATATCATTAACAACACTTTAGACTTGAATCCCGCATGTTTCCACAGCCGCCTAATTGCCCAAAATAGCAATCCCGAACATAGTAATGCGTTAAAAGGGCGAGGGATGCTATTTATAACGAACAGGGGGCAAAATAGGGCAAAACCCCGAAAACAGAACCGGACGGTCGCTTCAGGCGGTCGCTTGGTTCAATCGACCGCCACTAGCAACCGCCCCCATGTATATTGCTATACAAAGGTGCTTTGCTCATGGGGTTGAAGACCAAGTACAACCTAACCCAAATGAAGACATGGGGGAGATCATAGTCCGAAAAATAAATCTCAATAGGTCAATAATAAAGGGGTTAGGGTTTCATCATAACATATGGCTCATGAAAAGGTTATGATCACGGAAAGAGAGAGAATGATTGTTATCAAGAAATAACAAGAAATCATAGGAAATATAGTTTAGGTTAATAGAAACATTACCCATGAGGTTTCCCTCACATGGAAGGTTACAAGAGGTTTCCAGAAAGATCATTCAAGGGTTAGGGTTAAGGTTTCAAGAATCTATTAGCTAGGGTTAAGATCATGATGATGATCATAGATCTCAAAGAATAGAATGAGATCATGGAATAGATGGTTGCAAGGATGCATCATCTTTTTCCTGATCTCAAACAAGAACAAGAACGAAGAAAGAATAATTAGAAATCCTAATTAGGTTAAACATGGATCATGAAGAAAATATAGTGTGATCAAGGATAAAGAATTAGAGAATGATAGGTTACAATTTTAGTAAAGAAAACACATTGATTGGCTGTTAACAAGATCAAACTAAGGGTTCTTGGTTTGATCCAAGAGGTTAGGATTTCACCCTTTTTTGGCTCCCAATGAAAAGGTTGAGAGCACCGGATGAAGGGAAATAAATTGATAGCCAATAAAACAAGAAAACATAGATGATCAAGTTTAGGTTAACACAAATATCACCCAAGGGAAAGAGAAACAAAGAATCAAGATTCACCCATGGGAAAGAGAAACAAAGAATGCACAATCTGAAAAAGGTGTTGGGGAGTTTCCAACAAATAAAAGAAAAATAGGGTTTCATATATGGTTACCTCTCATAAGAGTTGGTTACCTCTCATGAGAGTTACCCATAATTAATTCTCACAAAAACAACCCAAGATAGATAAAGGAAAATCTCATTAGTATTTCAAAATAAAGAATGGAATTAGGAAGGGTCTACCAATGAGAGAAAATAAGGTTCTCAATTAAAGTGAAGGGAAAGAAATTCAAATCATACAATTATGGATTACTAACAAGAATCCGTGTATCCCACGAAAAGACTAGGGAGAATAAAGATTCACCCTTAGGGCAAAGAATTTACAATCAAGAAAGGTTTTGGAGAGAGTCCAATGAATTAATAGAAAATAAAAGGGTTGCCAATTGTTCCAAGGAAAAACAAGGATCAACTCCTCAATCATGAGGACACAAGGGAATGTCATGGTAATAATATGAGACTTTCCCCACAATAATAAAGATAGGTAGGAAATTAGGGAAAGTATCATTAAGAGCTTTGGTGGAATCAAATTCAAGGATCATCGCCATATGGCTTCAAGATCATAGAGTGAATTGGGGGATTCACTCTAGGGTTAAAAGAATTAAAGAAGAGGTCATTACAGTAGTGTAATACCCTTCTCATGATCAGAAAATCATAAGTATAGAAGAAAGAATGAATTAAAGAAGAAGCGAATTGAATACCAACCTTTTAGAAGAGAAACCGCTGAAGAAACCTGAACAGATACTTGAGGTGTAAAACCCAGCCCTAACCTTGACCCGGAAACCTTGTTATTTGTAGGTCCGATGACCCGAAGTAAAGTAAGAAGTCAGCTTTGGGCCATCCCGGAGGACTTGGTGTCCGGCTTTGAATCCATGAAAGTTGATGATGAGGTTCTATTTTTGGACGAATCGATGAGATCTGATTAGTTGATGGACTTGGAGTGCTCTCTATCTTGGTTTGAAGGCATTTCTACCTATTAGGTAAGTCACTTGACTTGTGTGCAAAACCCCTTTAGGATTGGATTTGATCTGGACCTTCAATTCCCTGTTTTGGTCTTGTTGTCGGATTGGTCGACGATTGGTCGTCGGGCCGACCAATCCACTCACCAATGAGTGCTTGTCTTTGGCAATTAGGTTGTTCTTGCTCTATTTAAGTCCAATCTCGAGTCCACTTCGTATTTGCTGCCTCCAAACTCTCTGACGAACCAAAGACCTCTCGCAAGTCATCTCTCTTGCATCCTTGGTGTTTTCTTGACGGATCTTCGTCGAAACTCTTCTTTTTGCATCAAAAGGTATGTCTACTCTCTCTTCTTCTCCTCCATCTTTGTTTTTCTTTCCTTTTTGAGTTGAGGCAGTAGAAGAGATGCTGCATTCTCTGTTGCAAACATCTCTCGAACATGTTCTCATGATCATCCTAAGGATTTGAGGCTAGAACAATGATCTTAACCATGATCATTGCAAGCTTTTGAAGGAATCATGATCAAACCATGATCTAATCTTTGTTAAACTTCTAATCTGAATTCTGATCTCTTTGGATCTTCTATGTTGATCATGTTAGTAGTTAATTACTGTGTTTTCCTTCCATGATCCATAATCTATAGATCTCTAGTGTTCTCTTCTACCTTACTATGTGTTCTTCATGATGCATGGTAGTTACATATATGGTAGGTTTTATTTCCTTATTTAGATTTATGCTTCTAAGCCTTGTTCCTTGAAGATCTAAGTATGTTTTCATGATACCTTTACCTGAGGCAATGATCCATCCTCCTATTGTTCTTGTCTTTGTTTTCTATTTCAAATTCATCAAGATCCATGGTTGATTTAATTATGGTAACTTTTTGTTTCCTAATTTGGATCTTGATATCTTGATTTGATTGGTGTTTTGAGGTCCCCTATATGTTAGAATACTACGGATGTAGTCTACCCCTTGATTAGTACCCTTTTGAACCACCAAATTCGGATTTCATATCTTAAAACTCGATTTTATAGGCTATCGTCGCATCGGTCGATTGGTCGTTGGACCGTCGACCAATCCACTCGACCAATGAGTACAGCAACTCCGATTGGTCTATGTTGGATGTTTTGGTATCTTTTCTGTTAGGGATCTTTCCTAATATGTTGTATATACTTGTTTAGGACCTTCTTCTCAAGTTTGCCGAGATCTTACTTGACTTTTTAGGATTCCTTTGGAGTTATAAAGGTAAGGATGGTTATTTCCTTAATTACATAGATAGCATGAATCTAGTTTCTATATTTGAATATCATAGATATGATTCCTAAATTAGATTCTTACAATGATATACTACTGTTGCATAACTTTGATTACAGTAGCATTACTTATTCATATTAAATTGATTCATGTATGATTTACTTACCAATGTTATAAAAATGATTGTAATTATTGATTTCTTTCCATATATGAGTTACCATATATGTGATGATATGATTGATGCATGTGTATGCTTAGTATGGTTTGGAAAGGAGAGGTGTCCTTTTGACACTTCTGTTCTTGGACTACTACGGGAATATTATGGGATGTTTCCGGAGATGCCCTCTGGACACCTTCCTAAACTGTTGGATGACATATCTAGGATTGTCTAGTAGTGTTTGGCTAGGATGTCCTGTTATGTCGGACCCTAATCGGAGGGGTATTGAGACCGAACGACCCGTGGTAGCAATGGGGATTCATGGGCGCTCAAGACCGGTAACCAACCCGTGAGAGGACAGGAATCACATTGTGGGGGCCATTTATTGATAGGGTTGCATATGGTTAGACTTGGGCTCACGGGCGCTTAAGACCGGTAACCAACCCGTGAGAGGACGTGAGAGCTTCCCGTTTACCATATGTGGATGATCAATAGGGTTGATGAGTCCGTAGTCAGGGACTATGAGGACTCTAGTGTGAAGGATACCGGAAAGGATCGTCAGGGACGAGGAATGGAAGTATCTGGATCTGACTTGATGTAACTAAGTAGAAGACTTGCATTTGGCTAGGTTTTACCCCGACATGCGCCGTACTTATACCAAATGGTTGTGAGAGAGTGTGTTGACTTAACCCCCTGCCATGGTTTGTCCTGAGGGATGAAGGACCCATTACCAATCGGCTGCTCAAGACCGGTGAAATGATCCGTGGGAGAATCCAAGATATCTTTAATGGTTGAGGATGTGAGTGGACCTTCCTAAAGAAGTACGGTGCTATGACTTAAAGCATGTCTGCCAATAGAGACCAGCATACATAGAGTTAGATTCATTCATTCATTGCTTGTCTCATATCATATTGCATTTATGTTTGTTCTGGAATCCTGCCATTTATGTTATTATGGATTTTTAACGCCTTACGAGTTTCTTTGAAACTCATTCCTTTATTGTACAATGTTGTTAGACTATCCTGCAGTGCTGAGTACTATGACGGTCCCTATGAAGAAGCGCAAGGCGAAGAGGCATATCTCCGGGAAGGTGATTGCGGTTACCACAATTACTCGAAGATCCCGCGAGTGGTTATGCTCCGTACGATGCTTAGTCCGACCATTGAGTGGAAGCGTCCTTGTGCCATTTATGAGATTTACACTTACAAGGATGTTGTCTATAAAGTGGAGAACAATTTAGTTACCCAATGTACTAGCTACTGGGATTAGATTTTATTTAGTTTATTCTCTTTAGAGCTACTTTTCCGCTGGTTGTAAAGTGGGATTTTTGCCTCACTTTACTTATCTGTTTGATACTCTGATTATATCTATTATTTTGATTCATTTATGAATCATTCTTTCTTTATTGGATCTATGATTTATCTTCCGCACTTTTATTATGATTGTTCATGATTATGTTATTGTTTATGTGGGAGGTTGATCACTCGATACCTGATCTTCGGGCTGTGGATCACACTCTCGGGTATGCCAGATAGGGTACCGGCTGGGAGGGCGTGACATGAGGATCTTCCTTGACTTCGAAGGAGAGGATCTAGGGATCTTCCCACGTTCTCCCAAGGCTTAGAAACAGATTGAGAGTGAAACACATGGAGGTCCCCCTTTTAAATAGCACAAAGAGTTCAAGAGTTACTAGGGTTTCACCAAACTGACCAAACTGACCCTGTTGGTTGATTGGTTGCCAAAGAGGAAGTTCAAAGGTCGATCCCACACTATCTAGAGGTTTAGAAACATGGTGGGAATAGTTTACCACGAAATTAAAGGAAATAAAGCTTTTGAAAACCTTCAAAACAGATATTTACCAAAATGCCACTGCTTGGACAACTTGTTCAAAAATAGGGATTTAATGGGCCTAACTTCAATATTTTTGGATGGGCTTCTTTCAACACATCATACTACTTACCTAGTATGGAGGGAAGTCTTCAAACTAGGTCCAACCAAGTTCTTCTTCACAAATAAATAGTTCAACACCAAATCAAATAAGGTTTCCATAAGGAAACACCATCACCAATATCCATGGGTTTTGGGTCAAACACCATATCTTCTACTGAGATGGCCCACAAAGACATCTTCCTAAGATTTTCAAAGATAGTAAAACAGAAATCACGGTCAAACTTCGAAGTCAACATTAAACAAACCCTACTTCACCCAAAACAGATCCGGTCTTCGGGCTAGATTTGGGCTGGGTGTCACACCAACAGACCTAGCAGGGGATCTTTGGCAGATTCTGTCCCTGTTGGTCTATTGGCCCAATCAACCCAGTCCACCAAGCAAGACAGCAAGGCCAAAACAGGGAAATGAAGGTCCAAATCAAGTCCAAATCCAATGAGCTTCTCCCAACACAACATATGCCTTACCTAGTATAGAGGAATGCCTTCAAATCATGTCCAACTACACTTTAAGTCCATCAACTAGTCTCATCTTCATCAAGGTGCAGTTTCATTTCCAATTCTATCAAAGCTTCCAGGTATGGAACACCATCATCAACTTCCATGGGTTCTAGGTCAAACACCATGTCTTCCACTGAGATGGCCCATAGTTGGCTTCTTCCTTTACTTCGGGTGTTTGGACCTACAAACAATAGGGTTTTCGAGTCAAGGTTAGGGCTGGGTTTCACAATTTGGGTGGAGACTGATTCAGTGGCTATGGCTTTATGGGTTTTTATTTGTGGCAGCAGCTGCCTGCTAATGCCAATGGTCAGGATTTTTCAAATTTACAAAATTCAGTCCTTGACTCCACCCGATCCCTAAATTTCCAAATCTGTGCTCCTCCCCTCCACCTCTTTCTTGTTCCACCACCACCACCGCCTGCAGACCTTCACTTGTTCCAACCAACCCTCTAATGAAAATAATGTTGGTTAGATGTAGAGAGCGAGAGATTTTCTAGTAAGATACTGCCTGATGTGTTCTCAGAAAAGCTTTTCATGGTGTTTTTGTGTAATATCACTACTTTCACGCGATTGCGCCATTGGTATTGGGAGGCTAATGTAGAATTCAAGGTTGTCGTTTTGGAGTTCCACAGGGCTATAGATGTTCTTCCTGGCATCAAAGGCTGTTTGAACAACAAGAGGTAGTAAAGAAGAAGGGTAAAATAGAAGATGGATATTTACCTAGCGAAACAGTAGAAGCGGAATCCTGGGTATCAGAGAAGCTGGTGTGGATGGGTTGTTTCTACTTCTATGCATTTCTTGGCATATGGGTTTTTAATCTGAGCATTTCTTGGCATATAGGTTTGAGTTGGTGGTGAAACTCTTGGTAGTTGCAAAGGTATGAGAGGAGGTAAAGGAAAAAGGGCTGGAGAGTTCTGGTAAGGGTCATGATACCCCAATACATTGTGAAAGGAATGAGGAAGTAGGGGAAGTTGATTCCAATGCTGGTGAGACTGGTTCCTCCCTTTGCAACTCCATGGCTGCTCAGAAGTGCAAGTCTTGCTAGATTTAGAGTCTTCCCTTTCTTCCATAATTTGGTTGACCCAGAAACAAAACCACCACCATAAAAATGAAATAACTATCTCTCAAGTTTCTAGCCTTGAATACTATTGTCTCTTAAGTTTCAAGTGTGTGTGTGTGTGTGTGTGTTAGAGAGAGAGAAAGATGAAACGGATACCCTGGTGATGATCTCTCGCCCTCTCCATCTAACCAGCTGATGTGGAGAAAATATTACCAAACCTGATTGGAACCATGGTCAGGAAAATTGCTACCAAACCGGGTCTACCTTCGGTTCAATCTTCGACTCCAGTCGAATATGGCTCAACCAAGATCGGGTTCAGACATTTGGTTGAATTGTCATTACGCAAGAAGGAATCCAGAAGGTTCCAAGGATAAGCATGACCTCGAGGAATTCGGGATACATGATTGAGTTATATTGCCACGAGGAGTGAACAATCGTGTCACACATGGAAACTATCACTGAGGTGGGGGAGAGTTCGAGACCTATAAGGAAACTGCCTTCCATGCTTGAGAAAAAGGGTAAAACCCTCACAATCGGATGAACACCAATGAAGATCATGAATGAATCCAACGATCAAGAACAAGAGGTAAAACCTATATAAATCAGTGCTCTACGCACAACAGAGGTATCTGAATCATTTCCCTTACTCTCTCGTATTCAATTTATGCTCTGCAACTCACCAGAGCTCCATGATCAGTTCCATTACTAACTTAGCCTTCGGAGGTGGCCTCCCGACCCTAGGGTCGAGCTATGTCTAACACTGTTTTGCAGGTCATTCCCCAAGGATCTCAACGCTGAGTACATTTTGGACACATCATTTGGTGCCGTCTGTGGGAAACGCTTAAGAAAGCCATCGTGCAAATTAGATCAGGAATGCTAAATCAAACACTCTGAATAATGATTGAACATAAGGTGATTGGCAATTCCCTTGATAGGTAGTATTGCTTTCAAATTTCTTTTGTTAGTAATCCAACCAAAAGGTACATCATACACTCCCCTTTCTCTTTAATTTTGCTTTTCATTGAGTTTGAATAATTGCCAACCATAAGTGTTACGTTGCTCTTGAATGGAGCCTCCAAAACCAATTGATTGAAATTTTGTGGCAACTTGCTCAAAACTGAGAACAGACCACTAGATTTGGTAACTGCATTAGTTTTTTGTAAAGTTACATTACCGACTACAAAGCGTGCCTTCATTTTTTAAATTATCTTTCAATGCATGATCAAATGTCATTATCACATTGTCAATTGCTTATGTGCAATTACATAAGGAGAACAAATGGCATGTTTACAATGAATTAACTATTGTTACTGATTGAGATCCATGATCACTATTCTTTAGTTTTGTCTTTTGTCCAAAGCATATTACAGTAAAGTTATCTGCACAAAGTATACACCTAGATTTTTATAATCTGAGTTGTGGGTGTTCTTAGTTACAATGCTTTCAATATTTCTGCAACCAATTTTCCAGAAGTGAATCTAATGGCCTTTGATGAGCCCATTTATATCATGTTCTCTCAACCATAAGAGGAGAACAAGGAGAACAAGAGAAGTTAGCAATCAAATCCAAGTTCAAAAGTTCAAACATGAACAAACTAGCAACAAGCAAGGTTAAGAGGCCACAAAGGTTCAAAAGATATTCTGCAATGCTGGCGTTTGGGTCCAAACTCAATTGCCTATGGTCGGGTCCAAACCCAGTTGCCCATGGTCGCATTCAGACCTAGTTGGGAATGATCTTCCTGTATCAGGTGGTGATGCATCCCCTGTGGTGAATCGGTACAACTTAAAAGGTTAAGGAACGAGGAAAAAGAATACAAGAGAGATTGCGATGTTCGTGAAATCGTGATCATGATCGTCCTCGAGAGTGGAAAATGGACTAAGATCATGGGTTGCATGATCATGTTGAACGAGAATGTTATTATGACCGAGAACATGAACGTGACTACGATCGAGAATTTACGATGATCGAGTGGATCGGGAATTTACTACGATCAAGAATTTATTAAGATCAAAAGATACCTGAAAATGGGCAAAGATCAAAGCCGAACAATGATGATTGGGGTCAAAAGCAACGTTCGAGAGGAGGCCGAGGGTCAAATGCAAAGAACAGGGTTACAACTTACCCCAGTTTGAGGACGCTCTCCCCAAACACATAGGTATCAAACCGAGGGCCAGAATTTCGGTCGGGATCCCTGGGATTGGGAAGGACTATCAGGAACTAGAAGAGTTTGGGAATTTACCTAGAAGAAACAAACGTGAACATGATCGGGCGTAGGAGAGTCGATTGGGAACTCTCACTGTGAAATCCCACCTAACCCTAACCTGGACACCCTATTTGTTTTGGATGAAGAAGAGCTTGTTTGATGTTTGACCTAAAAGTTGGACCTTGAGTACAGTGTTGGTATCTTTGGAAGGTCCTAGGAAGTCAGGTCAGACCTCTCCCTTAGTGTTGATCCGAAGACTCGAAGTGAAGGAAGAAGCATTGTGGGCCATCTCAATGAAGATATGGTGTTTGATCCAAAACCCATGGAGATTGTTGATGGAGTCCCCTATTTGGAACCTTATCTAATTTGGAGATGAATTGCATCTTGATGTTGAAGAGCTTGGTTGATGGACTTGAGGCCTAGTTGGACATGTTTTCGAAGGTCCCTCAATGCTAGGTAAGTTGCTTATTGAGTTGGGAGAAGCCCCATTGAAAATTTTGAGGTTTGGAGCTTGAAATCCTGAGTTTGGGCTTGCTGTCAGCTTGGGTCGATTGGGCCAAGCTACCCAGCCAAGCTGCCCAGTGGCAAGGGTAGTGGTGTAAAACTCTATTTTTTTTAGGGTTTTTGAGGCTCTATATAATAGAACTTCATGGATTTCAGCCCCATTATGTTCCTAAGCCTCTAGAGAATGTGGGAATGACCTTGGAACCTCCTCTTTGAAGCCAAGGAAGATCCCCAAGCATCCATTAGAGTTTCTTCGTCGAATCTTCTTCTACAAGGTTAGTAATCGATCTGTTTCTCTCTAGATCTATTCTCTCTATTATTTCTTCTAATTGTTTTGATTGTGTTGGGATTTTATAATTATTAATTTAATTATATGCCCAAGGGCAATATTGGAAACTCACGGGCAGTTACAAAATATAGGGTTATATATTTGTAACCACCGCATCACTGAAGAGATACAAGATTATTCGTGCATGAGATTTTTTCCAGAGAAAGGCGGCTCCCATATCTCTCTCTCCCTCTCTCCAAGAAATGCAGGAAAGGAGTTCCTTGCTTTAGATCTCCTTACCATCCTTCCACGGCATTTGGGTTGTGGAATTTATTCCCTTTCCTAGTGATTCTGAAATCACACCGGTGGAGCTTTGGTGGAGGAACAAGAACATGGAATCCAGATAACTTCCATTGTAGATATTCTATATTTAGGAAAGAGAATCCAAGTAAGGATTTTTCCCCTTCAATTATAGAATTGAAAATTATATGGAATATTACCAACACTGGCATCGAGCCATGGTTCCCACTTGTTCTTAGTTCCTCCCTATTGTTTGTGTTTTCTTGAATGGACCCAATGGGAGGATCCAAGGTTTGATAGCAAACCCATGGGAGAATTGATAGGGTTTTAAGAAACCCTTATTTTTTGGGTTCGGATTCGAGTGGAGGATTTTTGATTTCCCTTCTATAAAAATTACATGCATTGATAATCCATGATGAATGTTCTTGTTCAATGTTTATTATTGGGTTTTTTTCATGTGTTTTTGGAAGAATTTTTGGGAGAAAAAAAATGTGATTTTCCGTTTTTTGAAAAATTTCATTCAAGGGGAAAATGAAAAATGACGCCATTTTGGTCACTGTGGACCAGACGGACATCCGTCTATTGGTCTGTCTGATCACAGTGACCCGACGGAATTTCCGTCTTGGGAGATGGTCATCTGTCTAGCCAAACGGTAGTCCGTCTAGGAGATGGATTTTTTGGATGTTGGTTTGTCCAGTTCAGAATGTGTTTCTAACTTACTAGACACCAATGGCCCAACAATCTGTGTGATGTGTTGAGGGCCTAATGGGGCCGAGTGGGAGCTAGTGAGGTAGAAGTGTTCTGTGTGAACCACCTTATAGCATTAACATGATTGAAAGTTTTATTTTATTCAAACTGTTTTAATTATGGGTCTATTAATCGTGTTTCTTGCACAGAATGAAACTAGTGTATAAATCTATGTGGGTTTGCATGAGAATTTGATTGAATGTTTGTAAACATCTATTTTGGTTTAAATGCTTATCCCATAGGTTGACTATGCTAGTGTGATTTTCTATTGCATGTGTTGTGTTTTATGCTAGAATAGTTGAACTCATCCTTGTATATTTTGTCTCTAATATAATGGCTGCTACAAAGAGCATAGTTGCTGACCTCACTAAAGGAGATAAATTGAACGAGAGGAATTATGACCTCTGGCACTGAAAGGTGCAGTATCTCCTAGGAGAGCAGGATATGCTGGAAACTATAAAGCAGACCATGTTCCCACCTGAGGAACGTACCACTGCACAGCATCTCAGGGACCTTGAGTTATACAATGCCTGGAAGAGGAAAGACCGGGTAGCTAGGATTACTATCCTAAGCTCCATGAGGGACGACCTGATGCTTTGGTTTGAGAAGCATAGGATTGCAAAGTCTTTTTGGGAGGTAGTGAAGTTCTAGTATGGCGAGACTTCCACCACAAGAGGCCACCAGCTCGGACTCACTTTTGACAATTATAAAATGCACCAAGGTCACACCATGAGGAAGCATATAACCATCATGTCCAACATGATTAGTGAGTTGAGCACATGTGGGCGCCAAAAGAATGATGAGGAGCAAGTCTCCGTAGTCATCAGGTCACTACCGAAGACTTGGGAGCATATGAAGATCTTCTTGACTCATGTTGATGATGTCAAGACTTTTGATCAATCTCCCAAGCACCTTGAGTTGGAGGTGGATCAGATGTTGGCCGATGCCACTCAAACTGAAGTACTTGCTACTGAAGCTAGCACTAGGAAGAGTGTAGGCTTTCAAGCGCAAGAAGGAGAAAGCTCAACCTCAGCGGTCTACGCAAAGTACAAAGGTGGGAACAGAAATAAGAGTGGTTTATGAGACATGGTTTTAGAATTGTATTTGAAAAACAATTCTTTGGTTTCGTATCTAGGTGATACAGTTTATGGTTATGGTTTTCTTCATAATGGTTTTATTGTATTGGATACAATTGATGATTTATCTAATTCTAGTAATGCTTTA
This sequence comes from Hakea prostrata, assembly GCF_041222555.1. Taxonomy (NCBI): domain Eukaryota; kingdom Viridiplantae; phylum Streptophyta; class Magnoliopsida; order Proteales; family Proteaceae; genus Hakea; species Hakea prostrata. The sequence goes on from NC_142604.1 coordinate 26,949,087, forward strand.
GTTTGCCAAAATACTATGTGTATTGATTCTAATATGTGGCATGCTAAACTAGGACATATTGGCATAGATAGGATGAACAGCTTGGCAAGAGAAGGTCTCTTAGGCCAAGGTTCACTATCTGATTTGCCAACCTGTGAGTCATGTCTAGCAGGAAAAGCAACTAGAAAATTATTCAGAAAGGCTTTGAGAGCCTCTCTTCCTCTAGAACTTATCCATTTAGATGTGTGTGGACCCATGAATGTGCATACTAGGAAACGACAGACTTATTCCATCACATTCATAGATGATTATACACAATATGGTCATATTTATCTAATTTCTCATTAGTTATAAGCTCTAGAATGTTTTAAGAAATTCATGAGCTTAGTTGAGAATCAGTTAGATAAGAGGATTATAACTCTTAGAACAGATAGAGGTAGAAAGTATCTCCCCGATATGTTCAAAGGGTAGTGTGATGAAAAGGGGATATCTAGGCAACTTACTATTCAAGGACTCCACAAAAAAATGGGGTTGCTAAGAGGAGGAATAGAACCTTGCTAGACATGGTGAGATCCATGATGGCGCAGGAAGACCTACCCATCTCTTATTGGGGAGATGCTTTGCTGACTGTGGCCTATATCCTCAATCGAGTTCCAACCAAATCGGCCTTCCACACCATATGAGTTGTGGATCGAAAGCAAGCTTGAGTTACTTGTGCGCATGGGGATGTGTAGCATATATTCACTCTACATCTCACCAATATGGGAAGCTTGGACACAGAGGAAGAAACTGTATCTTTGTAAGATATTCTGAACTCTAGAAAGGACATGTCTTCATTGGTCTAGATGAGAGTGAGAGGAGAACAGAACTTGAATCTAGGGATGCAACATTGTTGGAGAATGATTTTCCATCTCCTTCAGGAGTTAACAAAGAATCATCGGAATTCTTTGAGATACAAGATAGTGATCTTGTCACTCCAGGGATTCAGACTCTGCATAATGAACCTGGGGTTCATCCAAAAGATCCTAGTGGGGTGGGAGTGTAGATGTGATAGCTCCCTTAGAGGTTGAGCAATTTGACATGCATGTGCGTTGTAGTGGGCACGGGGTAGTTCCTCGTCGACTATTTGACATAAAGGATGAAGCCTACATGGTAACTCCTGAAGAGATAGACTATGAGATGGCTCCAGTTGATGAGCATGAACTGAATAGCGTGCAGAAAACTCTTGCAGGGACAAGCTCAAAGGAATGGTTGAAAGCGATAGAGGAAGAGTTGGAGTCGATGAAAGTTAATCATATCTAGGACTTGGTTGACATACCGTAGAGCCGAAAGGCAATTAGGAATAAGTGGGTTCTCAAAATCAAGAGAAAGGCGGATGGATCTATTGAGAGATTCAAGGCTCGTTTAGTGGCTAAGGACTAAACCCATCAAGAGGGCGTTGATTATGAGGAAACTTTTTCCCTTGTGGTTAGGTTTGCCTCCATCCGCCTCATACTAGCTATTGTTGCTCAGTTGGACTTGGAGCTTTATCAAATGGATGTAAAAGCTACTTTTCTCAATGGAGAACTGAGGAAGAGATCTATATGGATCAATGATGAGCACATTTATGTGTGAAATCTTAGGGCATAAAGCATGCATTTTATACACTTAGAGTGGAGTTACCTTGGGTTTTATGTTGTTTTTGCAGATTTTAGGACTTTTCAAGATTTAAGCAAATATTTGGAGTTTTGGGCTTGAATCATGCAATTTTACACGTCAAGAAGTCCATTCAAATTCTCAAATGCGAAAATGGGCCTGATCTGGAGCATGATCGGATAGAGATGTGTGATTATGGGCCAACTCCGAAATATTGAAGAGATAAAGAAGGCAAATTTGATCTACGGCTGAGATTATAAATTATCAATCAAATCTACAGAGATATTATTGAGAGAGTCCACATGGAGAAGAGAGTCCTTGCATACTTAAATATCTTATTTTCTATTTGGAATTTGATTAAAGAAAGAAAAAGAGGAAAAATAATTATATTCAGATAATGATGAAGCAAAAATCCCATTTTTTGAATGTCTCTGTCCAGTTTTGATCAAGCCCTTCATCGAATGGTCATACGATGTACGGTCGTGCTGATTTTTGGAGGAGAGCTTCAAGACTACTTAAACCTCAAATCCAATGGTAGAATTATGCATCTGATCTCTCTAAGTTGGCACGATTAGTACGTCAAAACCCTAATTGGCTGAGTCAGATATGAACCCTCAGTTTTATTCAAATTCAGCCGTGCCTCATATCTCATGTAAACTCTATAAAAGGAGAGCATACTCCATCAAAAGGAAAGGTGTTCTAGAGCTTAGTAGAAGCATTCTTTCTTCTCTCTTCAGTTTATTTAGGCTTTCTCTAGTTTTCTTTGCTTGCATTTGTGAGATTTAAATATCTAGATTGAATGTTTAGGTTTAATTTTTTTATGTAATGCAATTCAAGTTCAAGTTTCAAGTTTCAAGTTTTTAGATTCGTTTTTCTTTGGGTCTAGCAATTGCAGATTTAGATCATTCTAGATCTAGATCTGGTTGTTAGGGTTGGTTGAGATTCGAATCGTTTATTCAATTTGCAAGTAAGTAACCTTCTTTATTAATCTTTTCTCCTCCCTCCATTCCCGCTTCTATCTACCCCTCCATATTCTTAATTTAGGATTTACTTTCTGTTGTGGAGAACGTATATCCCAAGGACCCCCCTCGAGACGAATGCACACCCCCACTCGGGGTAGAAAAGTCATCTTGAGAGGAATTCTAAGAATCCACTTCTGGAGAAAACATATACCCCTTCGGGACATGTATCTTCTGCATGCTTGGGAGGAATAGTGTTCTCCCTTGAAGGGCACAGAAAACCCCCTTGGGAGAAGGTTTATTGACCCCCTCGGGAGGAGGCACATTCACTCCTTCGAGGAACATGTTCGGAATAAGCCCAAGAATCCCACTTGGACTAAATCCAAGAGAGACGTTGAAGACGGCCAAGTCAAGAGAGTTGGTTACAGATAACTACTCAGTAAGGCCATTCCGAGAATTGGGTAGAGGAGTCATCAGATAACGGCTCTATTTGATCCTAAAAAGGAGCCGTTATTCCGAAGATATTCCACTCACTCTTCAATTGTTGATCCGAAACTCAAGGAAAGCGCCGCCTCCAGGTAACTTCTATATAAACCCACCTCCTACATGGAGAAAGGGACAATGAGAACTCATCTGATCATTTATGCATTACGTTCTTGAGAACTCTCTCAAGAACCCTTATTGTTGCCTTGGCTGATTTGGGCGTCGGAGGTGGTTCCCCGGCCAAAACTTGGCCGGACCGTTCTTGTTTTCTATGTAGGTGTAGGCATCTCAGTTATTCAAACTTGGCTAAGGAGCTCTTAAGGTGATCATCTCAGTATCCGGCCCCCGAAGAAGTTCTAGACGCAACACTTTCAACATTTATTTATTGTTCTCCCTTCCACTGGATCCTTGATTAGAGATGCCTACAGTCGTGCCTCTCTTTGGTTAAGGTTTCCATTTTACTTTCTACAATTTACTTTCTGTAATTTACTTTCAACATTTATTTATTGTTCTCCCTTCCCCTGGATCCTTGATTAGAGATGCCTACAGTCGTGCCTCTCTTTGGTTAAGGCTTCATTTTCCTTTTATTGCTTTGTTATTTACTTTCTATTATTTACTTTCTACACTGTTTTTTTTCTTTAATATTCATTCCCCTGATCGGTGGACTGTAAGCTACGGAAAAGGGTCCACGGTCAAAGTCATTATTATTATACTCCCCTTCCCTCGATCCGAAGCTGACACTCGGATCACTTCCCTTTTCCTTTTTACTTTTATTGTTCGCATTTTTTTTCTTGTCTTTTATTTATGCATTGATTGTGTTTAATTTATTTTTCGTTTCAATTCGATTGCATTAGACGTATAGATTAGGATCGTTTAGTTTAGTTAATTAGTTAACAAAAATTGAATCATTCCACTCTCGCATTACTATTAAGAAGTTGAATTATAAGTGGCATATCTCATTGACATCGACCCGTTAGCTACACGATACGTGCGCTTGCGGTTACTTTTAAATTTCACAAACAAGTTTTTGGCGCCGTTGTTGCGGGAGGTATTAGTCCACATTATTTTTCTTATTCTTAGGTAAATCGAAGTGTTTAAAAAAAAAATTCAAAGATATTACTCTTAACTTGAGTAGAAACAAAAACGTATAGTAGTTCCCACTCTACTGCAGAATCCCCAGGATTCGATTGTAGGTGGCTCCGAAGACTATATGGATTCCCTTACTATCAAACCTATACAGTGCTCAGCTATACGGCAACCTTACAACTTTTGAATCATTGTTTCAATCTTTGTGGTGGGAAATTCACTACTTTCCCTTCGTTTTTGTTATTTTCTTTTCTTTTATTTTTTAGTTACTTAATTTATTTTTAAAAAAAAATCTCATTCTTTCATAAGAGCCATTAATTGCATTAAGTGGTTAGTGCATGTGTGTCTGGACTCATGATTCTACAAATAGAATTGTCCGAATGTCTAACTTGACCATGGAAGGTCTACCTCCACTACCTCCACATAAGAGTCTTAGAGATAGATTTTATCCAACTCAATCTGCACAACCCTCCTGCATACTTTTACCTGAAGTGAGGGGTAATAATTTTGAACTTAAATCCCATTATCTGTCTATGTTACCCCAATTTCATGGGTTACCTGATCAAGATGCATATTTGTTTTTTAGGGAGTTTGAGGAGGTTTGGGTCCTTATGAAGGTACAACAACTCACTGATGATGCCGTAAGACTATGGTTCATTACATTTGCATTAAAGGATCAAGCTAAAAAGTGGCTTTATAGCTTACCTAGGGATAGCATTATCACATGGGAACAATTCACTGTCCTATTCTTGAAGAAATTCTTTCCTTTTCCCAAGACGAATAAAATAAGAAATGATATTTTTCAATTTCGTCAAAAACCCAATGAGTCCTTTGCTAAGGTAATGGAGAGATTCCAAAGCCTTCTCCAGGAATGCCCTCACCATGGTATAGAATTATGGCATTTATGCCAAATAATTTATGAGGGTATCGATTACCAAACAAAGCAACTTTTGGAATCTATGTGCCCCACAGGATTTACATCATTCACTAATGATTCCGAAGCTTGGGAATTTCTTTTAGACCTAGCAGATAGAACTAGAGAATGGGAGTCAACCCAAGAATCTGAAAGGACTAGTAGGGGATATTTTGTTGATAGTCAAGTTCATAAGGAAGCACAAATAGATAATCTTTTGAAAAAGTTAGAGACTTTGGTAGTTAAAGCTGCACCACCACCACCACAAAGTCAAGCACATTTTATTGAAAAATCTATTGCTATGTGTGCATGGTGTCAGCCTCCTACACATGTAATTGAGGAATGCCCTAGCAATGCTCGAGGCCAACATGAAAATGTCAGTGCGATGTTTCCAAACCCGTACAATAACACGTACAATCCTGGGTGGAATAATCATCCTAACTTTTCATGGTCTCAAGGGCAAAACCAAAATGGATTATGCAATTATTCCACACAAAATCACTTTGGTGCCCCTCAAAAACAAAGTGCCCAATTTTCTCATAATCCAAATGTCCAGTTCCCTCAAGCCCCAAATTTCCAGAATGCCAATTTAGCTAGGCCTGTCAATCCACCTATTGTGCCTCATATACCTCACATTGCATAAAATCAATCATCACCTGGTTTCAACAGAGGTAACAATCCATAGTTTTCTCGTCTCTCTTCCTTAGAGAAGACTATGGAAGTACTTTCCAGCACCTGCATGACTTCTATGCATAATATGGAAAAACAAATTTCCACTCTTGCAAGTGCTTTGTCTGAGCGAAAAAAAGGTAAAATGCCTAGCCAACTTGAGTTAAATCCTAGGATTCAGATAAAAAAAGACCACCAAATCAAGTCAACCAAGTTGAATCCTCCCATTCTTCTTTATCTTCAATTAATTTTGTGTCTGCATTGAGAAGTGGGAAATGATATTTAACAGGTGAGTCACATATTAATGAAAAGAGCAAGATTAGTGACCACTGTGATGAGGAGAATGTTCAAGTATCTCCTAATAAAAGTTTGTCTGAGGAACCCATAGAAGTTGAGGATGAGCCAGTTGCTTTAGCAGTACCTAAGTTCGGTGAACCACTATCAGAAACTATGAGAAAAGAGCAAATTTCAAATGAGAGTCCTTATGTTCCTAAGGCTCCTTATCCTAGTCATCTAGTTAATAAGAAGAAGACTGCAACTATGGAGAAAATTTTTGATGTCTTCAAAAAGATAGAAGTGAATATCCCTCTTTTGGATGCCATATCCCAGATCCCCGCCTATGCAAAAGTGTTGAAAAATTTATGCACTCATAAAAGAATCACTAGCATTCCTAAAGAGGCGTTCTTGGCAGGTAGCATTAGTTCCATAACTACTCAACCTGTAGCAGCCAAGTATAAGAATCCAAGGAGCCCTACCATAGCTTGTGTCATAGGCAATACACACATTGAACATGCTTTATTTGATCTTGGTGCAAGTGTGAATCTTGGTTCATGTTTATAAGCAACTATGATTGGGAGAATTGAAAGCAACTAGAACTACTCTTCAGTTGGCAGATAGGTCAGTTAAGATTCCTAAAGGGATGGTTGAAGATGTTTTACTGAAAGTGGGAGAATTTATTTTTCCAGTTGATTTCATTGTGCTAGATACTAAACCTTTTTCAATCATGATGAAATCCCAATAATTTTAGGAAGACCATTTTTGGCTACTAGTAATGCATTAATAAATTGTCGAAATGGCCTTTACGGTTATCTTTTGGAAATCAAACTGTAGAGTTTAATATGTTCAGGATAGGGAAACAACCACAAATAGAAGAAGAGATCAATATGTTTGAGGAATCTTTTGATTTTCCTAATGATGTGATTACCAACTTTGAGATTGATTTTGATTCTGAATTTCAAGAATGTATGGATATGTTGGATGATGATAGTGAAACTTTATTTTCTGAAGTCTTAAATTTTCACACACCTTTGGAGCCTATTAAACCTCTATCCATCTCCATCTCCATTCCCAAGCCCTCAATAATTGAACCCCCCAAGCTAGAATTGAAAGATTTGCCTTTTAATTTGAAGTATGTTTTCCTAGGACAAGATAATCATCTTCTTGTCATTGTTGTCTCTGATTTAACTTCTGACAAAGCAGAAGAGTTGATCACACTGTTGAATGATAATAGAGAAGCATTGAGTTGGTTTGTCACTCATATCAAAGGTCTAAGCTCTTCCATTGAACAACATCATATTCATCTTATGAAAGATGCAAAACCTTCTAGAGAACCTCAACGTTTGATGAGAATTTTCTTTAACATTGTGAATGTTTTTCTTGAAGTCTTTAGGGATGACTTTTCTATTCATGGTTTTTCTTATTTGGAGTGCCTTCCCCATCATACATTGCTATTAAAGATAAGACAAAAGCTTCCCATGATAAACACATCTTGACTGAAAGGTATACCCCTCTTTTGCCTTGCCCTTATTCTTCTTTTCATGCATGCATTGAGGACATTTCATTACTTAAGTGTAGGGGGTATAGCTTCTTTTTTATTTTAACTTTGACTTTTGGTTAGTGTACATACTCTTTCAATTGCTATGATGTGTGAAATGAGAGTGATTTTGGCACCCATCGTGAACACATAAAAACCCTATTGAGAGGAAGGTAACTTGTATATATGTTGATATGAGACTTTCCTTAGAAAAATAAAAAGGCCCTTAACTTAAGGCGTTGGACCATCTATGAGTTTTGTGGGTCCTTGCTTCTTTGGCTAAAAGTTGAGATCAATTTTGTGTATGGCATATGACAAAAGAAGAAGAAAAAAAATGATTGAAAAAAAAAAGTGGTTAGGATATTTTTCCCTTATCGTATCAGACCCGAATCGGAAGGGTATTGAGACCGAACGACCCGTGGTAGAATATGGTTGAAGGGCGCTCAAGACCGGTATCCACTCCGTGAGAGGACTTGAACCATACTGCGGATACCCGAAAGGGGCCATTTGTTTGTAGGGTTGCAAATGGATAGACCTGGGCTCACGGGCGTTCAAGACCGGTAACCAACCCGTGAGAGGACGTGAGAGCTTCCCGTTTACCATTTGTGGATGACCAATATGGTTGATGAGTCCGTAGTCCAAGTTGGTCGGTGCCATAGGATACGCTGACTCTAGTGTGAAGGATACGGAACCGAGTTGGTCGGTGCCATAGGGAAAGTATCCGGATCTGACATGATACGATTGAGTAGATGACTTGCATTGGGCTAGGCTTCGCCGCAACATGCGCCAATACTTATACCAATGGTGATGTGAGAGAGTGGTGACTAAATCCCCAACCATTGCTTGATGAGGACCTTACCCAAGTACCACAACAGACCCAAGATATCTTATGATTGAGGGGGAGTGACTGACGACCCAAAGAAGTATGGTGTTATGGCTTAAAGCATGTTTACCTTATAAACTAGCATACTTTTAGATTAGAATCATATTTCATCATTGTCTCATATCATATTGCATCATATTGTGACTTGTGTTGAATGAACTGTGTATTATGAAACGACTTGCCTTGCTGAGTTCTTTTGAACTCATTCCTTTTGTGCAATTTGTTAGATTATACTGTAGGTACAGAAGACCTTGATGGCACGTCCTATGACCCAAGCTATGATCCCGCATACTACACTTTGGGTGATGGCTACGCGGAGAGTCAGGATTGCTATACTGAGGAGGATTATAGTGCGTACCAGGGTTAGCCCCACATTAGTGAGGGAGCGGCCACGTTGGGTTTACTTTATCCACACTTTTGAAGAAGAAATCATTGGGATAGAAGAAACCTATATGTAGGCCCCATTTCCCTGGATAACTGTAATCATTTGGATATCTTCACCCTAACTATTATGGTTTTGTTCTCGGCACGGATTGTAACTTAACTTTATTTACTACATTTCCGCTATTTTTGGAGGAGTGACTTCTGATCACTTCTTCTCTTTGAGACTATCTCTATATGAAGTTGACATTTAATATTTCCGCACTCTGATTTACTATCTTCTCTTATTCAATTGATCTATTTATTACTTGTTTTATACATTGATTATATTGTTCATGATTATGTTATTGTGTATGTGGGAGGCATGGCCGCTCGATCTGGATCTTCGAGCTGTGGATCACATCTCGGGTATGCTAGATAGGATACCGGCTGGGTGGATGTGACACACATACATCTGAATGGATAAGTTCTAAAGGAAGAGAGGCTCTCAAAGTCTTTTTAAATGGTTTTCTAGTTGCTTTTCCTGCTAGACATGACTCACCGGTTGGCAAATCAGATAGTGAACCTTGGCCTAAGAGACCTTCTTTTGCCAACCCGTTCATCCTATCTAAGCCATTATGTCCAAGTCTAGCATGCCACAAATTAGAATCAATACACACAGTATTTTGGCAAACAAAAGCACTACTAGAATTAAATGAATAATCAATTGTATCCAATACAATGAAACCATTATGATGAAGCCATAACCATAACTGTATCACCTAGATACAAAACCAAAGAATTGTTTTCTAATACAACTCTAAAAATCATGTCTCATAAACCACTCTTGTTTTTTGTTCCCACCTCTATTACTTTGCCTAGACCACTGAGGTTGAGCTCTCTCCTTCTTGCGCTTGAAGCCTGCACCCTTACTAGTGCTTACTTCAGCAGCAAGTACTTCAGTGAGAGGGACATGATAGCCAACATCCGATCATCATCAAGCTCAAGGTGCTTGGCAGCTTGATCAAAAGTCTTGACCTCATCAACATGAGTCAAGAAGATCTTCATATGCTCCCAAGTCTTTGGCAATGACCTGATGACTGCGGAGACTTGCTCCTCATCAGTCTTCTGGCGCCCACATGTGCTCAACTCACTAATCATGTTAGACATGATGGTTATATGCTGCCTCATGGTGTGATCCTGGCGCATCTTATAACCGTCAAAGGTGAGTCCGAGCTGGCGGCCTCTGGTGGTGGAAGTCCCTCCGTACTGGAACTTCACAACCTCCCACAAAGACTTTGCAGTCCTATGCTTCTCAAAATGAAGCATCAGGTCATCCCTCATGGAGCTTAGGATACTAATTCTAGCTACCCAGTCCTTCCTCTTCTAAGCATTGTAAAGCTCAAGGTTCCTACGATACTGTGCAGTGGTACTTTCCTCAGGTGGGGAAATGGTCTAGTTTATGGTTTCCAGCATGTTCTGTTCTTCTAGGAGATACTGCACCTTTCGGTGCCAAATGTCATAATACCTCTCATTCAGTTTATCTCCTTTTGCGAAGTCAGCAACAATGCTTTTGGTAGCATCCATTTATTCTAGAGACATTATATACTAGGATGAGTTCAACTATTCTAGCATAAAACACAAATCAAGCAACAATAAATCACACTAGCATAGTCAACCTATGGGGTAAGCATTTAAACCAAAAGAGATGCTAACAAACATTCAATCAAATTCTCATGCAAACCCACATAGACTTATACACTAGTTTCATTATGTGCAAGAAAACATGATTGAAAGACCCATAATTAAAACAATTTTAATAAAATAAAACATCCAATCATGTTAATGCTATGAGGTGGTTCACACAGAACACTTCTGCCTCATTAGCTCCCACTAGGCCCCATTAGGCCCTCAATGCTCAAACATCACATAGATTGTGAGCAATTGATGTCCAATAAATTAGAAACACATTCTGAACTGGACAAACCAATATCAAAAAAATTCACCTCCCAGACGGATGACGTCTCCCAGACGGATGACCGTCTCCTAGACAGAAAGTTCGTCTCGCATTCTGTGACCAGACGGATGACCGTCTCCCAGACGGAAATTCCGTCTGGGTCACTATGACTTGTCTGACAATAGACGGACGACCGTCTAGTCAGACGGTCATCCGTCTGGTCCACAGTGACCAAAAAACAGTTTTTTTTTTTTTTCTTGAACGAATTTTTTTTCAAAAAACGGAAAATCACGTTTTTCTTTCCAAAAATTCATCCAAAAACACATGAAAAACAATAATTATTAAACAAAAAAAATTACCATGGATAAACAATTAATGCAAAAATTCACAAGGGAAAAATACAAGGATCCTCCCACTCGGATCCGAACCCAAAACATAAGAGTTTCCAAAAACCCTATCAATTCTCCCATGGGTTTCATATTAAACCTTGGATTCTCTATGGGTTTTTATAAACCCTTAATCCTCCCATTTGATCCATACAATGAAATTAAACAATGGGGAGGAACAAAGAACCATGGGAACCAATGGCTCTGATACCAATGTGATACCAATGTGGTAATACTCCATATATATCAATTCTATTTAATTGACAAGGGTAAAGATTCCTTACCTAGATTCGCTTTCCCTTTTATGAAGTATTCGCAGGGGATGTGAATCTGGATCCACGTTCTCGTTCCACCACCAAATCTCTATCTGGATGATTCCACAATCACAAGGAAATGGAAGTATTTCCACAATCCAAATGCCGTGTGGAAAAAGATGGAAGAAAGATCTAAGGAAAAGGAAGGAAACCTCCACTAGGTTTCTCCTTCCTGCATTTCTTGGAGAGAGAGAAAGATGGGAGCCACCTCCTTTTCTTGGAAAACTTACGTAATGTAAAACACACTCACTTATGCAATGGTTATCAAAATACAACCTATTTTGTAACTGCCCTAATAGTGAGTTTCTAAATTTTCCCTTTGGGCATTTAATTTATTAATTATATTAATAAATTCCAACAATAGAGGAAAAGAAAAACGTCCGGTGAGAGATAAATCATAAAGCATTGTACTATATACGCATATGCATATACATTTCCATGCTTAATATCCCCCCCCCCAAATAACATATCCATGTCAATGGTCCATCTTACGTGCATGCAAATGACATCATGGTTCATTTCACTCAAATCATAAATGTGATTTATAAATGATACAGGAAGATTATTACCGAACCGGGTCCATCCTTGGTTTGATCCTTGACTCCGGATAAGACCGGTCCGGCAATGGTTGAGTTTGAACAAACCGGTCTAATCACTAGCGTGACAAGGAAGGAACCTTAAAGTTCTAAAGACAGGCACGGTCCCATGAAAATTGGGATAGATAACCGATCTAAAAATGGTTGCTATCACTAACAGAAGTTTGCAATCGTGCAAGATATGGCAACTGCCACAATCACAGAACGAAGGATCATGTGAGTAAAGGAAACCACCCACAACTCCGTAAAAGGAGTTTAACCACAAGATTTGACGATCACCAAGAAAAGGCACGAATGAATCCAACGATCAGAAATCCAAGGTAAAAACTATATAATCAAGTAGCCTACACACGGCACACGGCTGAGGTAACTGAAATGTTTCCCTTACTATTATATTCAAATTTAGCTCTACAATTAGCCAGAGTTTTGTGATCAGTTCCTTCATTGACTTAGCCTTCGGAGGTGGCCTCCCGACCCCCACAGTCAGGTCACGTCTAACGTTGTTTTGCAGGTCATTCATCAATGATCTAAGGGCTGAGCAGATTTTGGACGCATCATTTGGCACCGTCTGTGGGAAACACTTCAGAAAGCCATGGTTACCAGATCAGCAGTGTTTGTGAAATTAAAAGTAACTGCCAGTGTGAAACACAGCCCTATCCTAACCCTGACTTCGACCCGGATCCCTTGATTTGTGTAGGTCCGAAGACCCGGAGTGGTGGAAGAAGAGACTTGTGGGCCCTCGCAATGGAAGACTTGGTGTATGATTCAGAGCCCATGGATATTGACAGTGAAGCCCCTTGGATACACTGTCAGTGTTCAGTGAGAAACTGCACCTAGAAGAGGGGAAACATAGTTGAAGTGTTTGATGCGTTTCCGGTCTTGTTTCGAAGGTATTTCTCTACTCTAGACTTGTTTATTGACTTGTAGGAGAAAACCCAACTCAATTCGGACCTGTATAGCCTTTCATTTCCCTGATTCAAGCATGTTGTACATGCTTGGTTACCAAAGGTTGTACAAATTCGAGAAAAAGATGCTTTTTGGATATTCCTCTCTCTATTAAAGTGTTTCTCGTGTTTTTAACCCTATTCAACATTTCTAACTTGCTAAGAACATGAGGAGAGCTTCCCAAAGCACCTCCTTGGTAGTGGTGAAGATTATTCCCTTCCAATCATTGTCAATCATTGGTTCTTGTCTCCATTAACACCTACAAGGTATGATTCATCACTCTCACTCTCTATTCTACTCTTTTCTTTTCTTTTCTTGCTGTTACAACCTTGGAGTTGAAGCTGCAACCTTGCAACCATCACTCCAAGTGTTCACTCTTAGCTAACCATTGATCTCATTCCATTTCCATTGATGATATGCTCTCATTTCAATCCTTGCATATGCATTCCTTTGATTCTCTTCTTAACTTCATGCATTCTTGTCCTAAACTGAGGTATATAGTGTGCTATGTCTATGTTTATTGCTAGCATATGATTCTAATCCAATTCCCATTAGTTCTCCTAGCTAATTCATTCATTTCCAATGCAATTGCACTTGATTTCAATTCATGCTATGATTAATGCATTTAGAACATAGGGTTTCAATTTGGGGGTTTCTAATTAGAACATTAGATTGTGTTAATTACTTGATTAATAGTGTCCTTATACTGTTACAATGAATCCCTCCAAGTTTCGGATTGATCCGAGCCCCGGAAGATCAATTTTGGGCCAAAAATCACTATTCAGCCCCGGCACTATTCACTTGGTCGACTAGGTCAGTGGACCAATCAGTCAACCAATTAATTGCTGAATTGTGTACTTCACCGATTTGATCCCTTCGACCTCCGATTTTCCCGATTTCTTTTCTAATCTTTCATTTATGTTTGTCTAGGGTCTTAATACCATATTTGGATCATTCTTTTGTGGCATTTGGATTATCATCATCGTGTCTTAAGGTAAGGACGGTTATACCCATATGACATAGACTATGTGATTATTACACTGATGTTGGCAACTTAGTAGGCTTAGCTTATTAGTTGTTTTTAGACATCATATGACTACTATAGTTACCTTATGACAATAGCACCATGTTTATTTACTTTGCTTATCATGTCATTCATTCTTGTCATTTACTTATACACTTGATCATGTAATGTTATGACGTATCTTTCAATATGATGATGTATCATGTATGTATGAAATGATGAACTAAGAATGTGATTGGATAAGTATGATTTGGGATTGGGGAATGTCCTTTTGACATTTCTGTCCTTGGACATCGGAGGGAATAGTATGGGATGTTCTCCGAAGATGCCCATCGACGCTTTCCCGAATTATTGGATGACATACATAGGACTTGTCTAGATATGTTGGCTAGGACATCCCTGTTGTATCAGACCCGAATCGGAAGGGCATTGAGATCAAACAACCCGTGGTAGTAGTATGGTTTGATGGGTGCTCAAGATTGGTAACCACCCCGTGAGAGGACATAAATCATACTACGGATACTCGAAAGGGGCCATTTATTGGTAGGGTTGCAAATAGCTAGACTTGGGCTCGCGGGCGCTCGAGACTGATGGGTTATATCCGTGAGAGGACGTGAAAGCTTCCCATCTACTATTTGTGGATGACCAATAGGGTTGGTGAGTCCGGTGAGTAATATCCGTGACTCTTGTGTGAAGGATACCAGAAAGGATCCCGGGATGGGAGGAATGGATGTATCTGGATCTGACATGATACGACTAAGTAGATGACTTGCATTTGGCTAGGCTTCACCTTGACATGTGCCACTACTTAGATCAATGGTGATGTGAGAGAACGGTGACTTAAACCCTAGCCATGGATTTGTCTCGAGGGATGCAGGACCCATTACCAACCGATGATTGAGTGATTGAGACTTACCTAAAGAAGTATGGTGCTATGACTTAAAGCATGTCTACCGTAGAGACTAGCATATGTAGAGTTAGAATCATACTTGCATCATGTGTTTCATATCATCTTACATCATGTTATGACTTGTAACATATGGTTTATGTATTATGGATTAATTGCCTTGCTAAGTTCTTTTGAACTCATTCATTTTTGTGCAATTGTTTTGTTAGACTTTCCTACAGGTACCGAAGAAGCGGATGGCTCATACTTCGAGGCGGACAAGGATCCTGTACACTACACTGAAGGTCTTGGCCATTATGAAAGTTACTGTGAAGGTGCCGAGGGTGATTACCCTCTGTACCAAGATTAGCAGGACTTTGGTGTGGGAGAAGCTTTGATTAGTTTCCTTCGTGTACACTTCCGAGGACATCCTATACAAGACTGAGGAGACCTTAGCTTAGGCCTTTTTATTGTTATTATTTGGAACTCGGATCTGTAACTTAACTTTTATTGATATACTCTTAGATGTTGGTTCTGTAATTTAACTTTGATTGATTACTTTTCCGCTACCACTGAGGGAGTTATTTCTGCTCACTCGTTCTCTCTCTCTCTCTTGGATTATATTTATACATTTGGTATCATCTTTATTCTGCGCTTTGATTATTTGTTCTTATCTTATTCATGATTGCATTTATTATATGCTTTTACCTTGATTATTATTGTTCATGATTGTGTTATTGCGTAAGTGGGAGGCATGGTTGCTTGATACTTGATCTTCGGGATTGTGGATCTTTCACATCCCGCCCTAAATCCACCCGGGGGTACCCTATCTGGGTTACTCGGGAGTGATCCACAGCCCAACCGATCCAGTTTAGGAATGATCATATCCACTTATCACAATAATATAATCAAAAGCAAGAACAATTTATAGTATTCAAGTAATCTAATAATAAAAGTTAAGAAATGATCACAGAAGGATCACAAATAACATCAGAGTGCGGAATAACAAGTACCAAATCAAAAGACAACTATAGAGTATAGGGGAAATATACTCTACAAACGTGTGCCGAAGGTAGATCAAAATAAGGTAAAGATTACAACCAGATCTCCAAAGAAGGGAAATAAAAAGGTAAGCAACTAAGTTACAGTTTCTTCTAACTTATACAATGTCTCCTCAATAACATAATCATAAGAAACTAAGCCAGGTCGGATCTACTCCTGACAAATATGAGTCTTGAACTGATAGCCTTCACCGATGTAGTCACCGTAGCCAAAGTGGTATGAGTCACCAACTTAGTCCTCAAAGTATTGACCGTCATAATCAATAGTAGTAGTACCTGTAAAAAAGTCTAACAAAATATGTTGCAAAAAGGAGTGAGTTCAAAAGAACTCAGCAAGGAAAGTTATTCCATAATAACACAAATCATATGATGTACAGCATAGCATGATGCAATATGATATGAGACAATGATGATATATGATTCTAACCCTAAGTATGCGGGTCATCTAGGGTAGACATGCTTTAAGTCAAAGTACCATACTTCTTTAGGTAGTCTTAGTCACTAATCACCGGGGGAATTGGGTCCTGCATCCCTCTCGGACAAATCCATGGTTGGGGGTTTCGGTCAACACTCTCTCACATCACCATTTGGTCTAAGTATTGGCGCATGTCAAGGTATAGTCTAGCCTAATGCAAGTCCTCTACTTAATCATATCATGTTAGTTCAAGATACGTCCATTCCTCCCCTCTCAGGATCCTTTCCTGTATCCTTCACACTAGAGTTACGGATATTACTCATCGGACTCATCAACCCTATTGGTCATCCACAAATGGTAAACGGGAAGCTCTCACGTCCCCTCATGGATCATTTCACCGGTCTTGAGTGCCCATGAGCCCAAGTCTAGCCATTTGCAGCCCTACCAATAAATGGCCCCTTCCGGGTATCCGCAATGCAATTTATGTCCTCTCACGGAGTGTTTACCGGTCTTGAGCGCCCACAAATCCACACCACTACCACGGGTCGTTCGGTCCTACAAACACAACAATGACCGGGTCGGGTCAAGGTTAGGTAAAAGCTGGATTTTACATTCTTCCCCCCTTAAAATAATTTCGTCCTCGAAATTGGGAAAGTACTAGGCTTCTAAAGAGATGGAGGACATTTCTCTTATCTTGACTTTTCTTCTCCCAAAATCTTCGGAAAACAGTTAACAATAAATCTTTTGTAAGAAAACAAGGAATAAATCTAACATGCCTTGAAATCAAATCGAAAGTATGATTATGGCTTCTTGAAGACTTCACAAGGATCATGGCAAAGATCAATATGGAGGTCATAAAACCTTAAGAATGACAGGAGATTGTAGAAGAGATGGTTGCAAGGATGCAGCATCTTCTTCTAAATCTCAATCACAAAGAATAAAACATAGTAAGAGTAGATCAATACAACACAAGAAAGATTACTAACCTTTGATTGAGGAATAGGAGATGAAAAGCTTGAAGTCTTGAAACAATTAGAAGGAATAACAAATCATGAAGATCACACTTGATTTCTCTTTGAAATCATCATGTGAGCAAAACACAAGGTTATAGGGTGTATGGAGATCCACTCTAGAACAGCAGGGATAGAAGGATCAGTCGTGGGAATGACTTAAGATCACCTTCCTATCAAAAGGAATAGAAGGCACAAGAAGAACTCGAAGAGAAAATAGGTCAGCTTCGGGGTAAACTTCTACCAAATAAAACCAGGCGACTCATACGACAGAGAATAAATCGAATAATGCATATGGTAGGTATGGATTTGGCACAGTAGTAAGGTTAGGATTAGGTGGGATTTCACATTCTTCCCCCCTTAAAATAATTTTGTCCTCGAAATTGAAAGCATACCTAGACTTCCAATAAGATGAGGAAACTTTTTCAGGGGTGTGATTGTTCCACCGAATCTTTACCAAGGGAACGGAAAGTACAACAAAAAATAGGTCTAATAGGTAAAGAACGTTGGACTCTTGGCTGACTTCTTAAATAGCTGATAGGAACTCAAAACAAATGCTGATGTTAAGAATCCAAGAGATGCATAGGTGACAAATCGAGCGAAGATAGGAACAAAGGCTACAAATAATGAACTTGAAAAAAAGTTTTCTAGGCTTCTCGAAAGGTTCAAGGGTTTCAAAGGTCTTCCATAAACATCACCCTTCCAACAAGTCAACCACACTTAAATCAGCTACGCAGGTCATTAAAATCCAAACAATGCATCAAAATCAATATTTTATTTTTTTATTTTTTTATTTTTTATTTATTTACAAAACTGTCCAAAAATAGCAAAATCTGCCCTGCCTGAAAAACGGCCTAAAAGGGACCACTTTCTCCATTTCAATCACACTTCAAACACTTCTAACTTCGAGTTTGGTTCAGGGGAAAAGGTTCTAGGGTTTCTAAGGTTCCAAGACTCTCAAAAGGCTTCAACAACTTCACACAAACTATCAAGATCAACAACACAAGAAAACCTTCATTCTTACCTTTCTTTCTCTTCAAATTTCATTACCAACAACATGATTTTCTTCAAAACTGAGAAACGCTTGCTAATATTGGTTAGAAACATGCCTAGGGGTGTTTAGAAACATGCTCCAACCAATTTCCACACAATTCCCAACTTCAACCACAAAGATTTCCCACACTTTGCACCAATTTCACTATTCTTATTACAAAAATCCCAACTTTACAAACACTTGTTCCATTTTCAAACCAAAAGGAATTTTGACACCAAACCAATTCCAACAATGAGTGTTTCAACATGAGAAATGTACTCACACACTTCGTTTGGTCAAAATCCAACTTTCCAAAAATCACAAAACCTTGCCCAAAAGAGGATTCCTTCTTTTAAAGTTGCTGAATTTTCACATCCACATTGCAAAACTTATATATTTTCTTCAAATGAACCATCCCAGCATGTTTATCCAAGTCTTATGCACATGCTAGAATGTTCAAATCGCAATTTTGACAAAATTGAAAATTTTCAAAACATTACGAAAATGACACTCTTCCATTCAAACAAGCACAAGAACTAATCCAAATACAAAATTCTCTTGACTCAATAGGTCCACTATGCCTAGGGGAGGTAGGAGGGCTGATAGAGATCGGGGACATGTTCTACGGCTAGTAGTTCTACAAGAGGGATCTTCCACAACTTTCATCCTGGCTAAATTTTTCCGAAATCCAAGGGTTTCGATGGATCTTCTCCAAATGACCTTCTTAGCATGTTAAACCAACTCTTGTACACATGCTAACGTGCCCAACTCGCACTTTCCATCAAAAACAAAATTTTCAAAAATTTACCAAAATACCCTTCTTCACAAACTATTGCATTACTTAACTTCCTTTACTCAAGCAATGCAAATCTCAACTTGGCTCTTCAGATTCTCATCAAACCACCACGAAGAAAACACTTAAGGGTTAGGAGAGGTAGAGACGTGGATTAGAGTATTATTCCTTCGCCACAAGCAAAGGTAATACAATGGTAAGGAGGCAACGGTCAAGACTCCAATTGAGGTTCGGGTTCAAGATGAAGATGATGATGAGGATGAGACTCAGGATCAACAGGTTCAGGAAGATGAGGAGGAAACTATTCCAGCTCGACAGTTGACATTGGAGGTCCATCGCATTCAATTTTTGAGGCACCGGGTGTGGTTTCTCATTAGTCATCGATTTCTTTCGCACTTGAGAGGATAAAGGCTCAACAAGAGAGGATAGAGTCCTATATGCATACTTTGAGAAACAGATTTGTATGACTGGAGAAGGAGTTCAGATCTAGGAGGGATTAGAAAGATCACCAGAGTCGATCACCTAGATAGATAGTGCTAGGAGTTTCCTTTTATGCTTTCACAGATATCTTCTCTTTCAGACTTGTAAAAATCTCCTATGTGATTAATGAAATTCAGTTTGTTTCACTTATGTTATCGTACATTATGCATTTCTTTTATTGCATTAGAAATTGTAAATGTTCAGTCATGACAACTACTCACGACCATTACTCCCAACAACAACACTCGACTCAGACTCATACAACGACACATAACTCGGACTCATGACAACTTACTCTCAACAACACCTCACAACAAAGACTCACTCACAAAGACGACTCACGACGACAACTTTCAACTCAAGACCCAACTCACAACTCAACACACATACACAATACTTAAAATTGACAACTTAACTCTAACCATGACTACAACCCAAGTACAAGTCCGAAAATTTGGGCTCTGATACCATCTGTCACATCCTGCCCTAAATCCACCCAAGAGGTACCCTATCTGGGTTACTCGGGAGTGATCCACAGCCCAACAGATCCAGTTTAGGAACGATCATATCCACTTATCACAATAATATAATCAAAAGCAAGAACAATTTATAGTATTCAAGTAATCTAATAATAAAAGTTAAGAAATGGTCACAGAAGGATCACAAATAACATCAGAGTGCGGAATAACAAGTACCAAATCAAAAGACAACTATAGAGTATAGGGGAAATATACTCTACAAACGTGTGCGAAAGGTAGATCAAAATAAGGTAAAGATTACAACCAGATCTCCAAAGAAGGGAAATAAAAAGGTAAGCAACTAAGTTACAGTTTCTTCTAACTTATACAATGTCTCCTCAATAACATAATCATAAGAAACTAAGCCAGGTCGGATCTACTCCTGACAAATATGAGTCTTGAACTGATAGCCTTCACCGATGTAGTCACCGTAGCCAAAGTGGTATGAGTCACCAACTTAGTCCTCAAAGTGTTGACCGTCATAATCAACAGTAGTAGTACCTGTAGAAAAGTCTAACAAAATATGTTGCAAAAAGGAGTGAGTTCAAAAGAACTCAACAAGGAAAGTTATTCCATAATAACACAAATCATATGATGTACAGCATAGCATGATGCAATATGATATGAGACAATGATGATATATGATTCTAACCCTAAGTATGCTGGTCATCTAGGGTAGACATGCTTTAAGTCAAAGTACCATACTTCTTTAGGTAGTCTCAATCACTCATCACCGGGGGGAATTGGGTCCTGCATCCCTCTCGGACAAATCCATGGTTGGGGGTTTCGGTCACCACTCTCTCACATCACCATTTGGTCTAATTATTGGCGCATGTCAAGGTATAGCCTAGCCTAATGCAAGTCATCTACTTAATCATATCATGTTAGTTCCAGATACGTCCATTCCTCCCCTCTCGCGATCCTTTCCGATATCCTTCACACTAGAGTCACGGATATTACTCTCCGAACTCATCAACCCTATTGGTCATCCACAAATGGTAAACGGGAAGCTCTCACGTCCCCTCATGGATCATTTCACCGGTCTTGAGTGCTTGTGAGCCCAAGTCAAGCCATTTGCAACCCTACCAATAAATGGCCCCTTCCGGGTATCCTCAATGCAATTTATGTCTTCTCACGGAGTGGTTACCGGTCTTGAACGCCCACAAATCCACACTACTACCACAGGTCGTTCGGTCCTACAAACACAACAATGACTGGGTCGGGTCAAGGTTAGGTAAAAGCTGGATTTTACAGGATCACATACCCAGGTATGCCTGGTAGGGTACCGGCTAGGTGGATGTGACAGCAAGCGTATGATATCGTATAGCTAACGAGTTGATCTCAAGGAGATATGCCACTTTAGAATTAACTTCTTAATGATAATGCAAGAGTACAATGATTCAACTTTGTTAATTACTGAATTAAACTAAACGAACGGTCCTAATCCATACATCTAATGCGATCTAATTGAGACGAAAAATAAAGCAAACATAATCAACGCATAATTAATAAGGGCAGAAAAAATGCGAATAATAAATAAAAATAAAAGGGAAGTGATCCGAGTGTCAGCTCTAGATCTAGGGAAGGGGAGTATAATTATAATGACTTTGACTGTGGACCCTTTGCCGTAGCTTACAGTCCATCGATCAGGGGAACGGATATTAGAGAAAAAGAAATTGCAGAAAAGAAATAATCTAAGCAATAAAAAGAAAGGGAAACCTTAACCAAAGAGAGGCATGACTACAGGCATATCTGATCAAGGACCCAGGGGAAGGGAGAACAATAAATAAATGTTGAAAGTAAATTGCTGAAAGTAAATAACAGATTAATAAAAGGAAAGGGAAACCTTAACCAAAGAGAGGCACGACTGTAGGCATCTCTGATCAAGGACCCAGGGGAAGGGAAAACAATAAATAAATGCTGAAAGTAAATCCTATATTAAGAATATGGAGGGGTAGATAGAAGCGGGAATGGAGGGAGGAGAGAAGATTATTGAAGAAGGTTACTTACTTGCGAATTGAACAAACAATTCGAATCTCAACCAACCCTAACAACTAGATCTAGATCTAGAATGATCTAGATCTACAATTGCTAGACCCAGAGAAAAATGAATTTTGAAACTTGAAACTTGAACTTGAATTGCATTACATAGAAAAATTAAACCTAAACATTCAATCTAGAAATTTAAATCTCACAAATGCAAGCAAAGAAAACTAGAGAAATCCTAAATAAACTGAAGAGAGAAGAAATAGTTCGTCTACTAAGCTCTAAAACACGTTCTTCCTTGATGGAGTATGCTCTCCTTTTATAGAGTTTACATGGGACATGAATCTTGACAGAATTTGAATCAAACTCAGGGTTTCTATCTATCTCAACCAATTAGGGTTTTGACGTACTAATCGGATTGAGTTAGAGGGATCAAATGCACAATTCCACCATTGAATTTGAGGATCAAGAAGTCGTGAAGCTCTCCTCCAAAAATCTGCTCGATCGGACATCGGATGACCGTTCGATGAAGGGCTTGATCGAAATTGAATAGAGACATTCAAAAACGGGATTTTCCTTCTTCCTTATCTGAATATAATTCTTTTTCCTCTTTTTCTTTCTTTAATAAAATCACAAATAGGAAATAAGATATTGAGGTATGCAAGGACTCTTTTCTCCATTTGGACTCTCTCAATAATATCTCTGTAGATTTAATTGATAATTTATAATCCCAGCCGTTGATCAAATTTTCCTACTTTATCTCTTAAATATTTAGGAGTTTGCCCATAATCACATCTCTAGCCCATCATGCTCTAGATCAGGCCCATTTTCGCATTTGAGAATTTGAGCGGACCTCTTGACATGTAAAATTGCATGATTCATACCCAAAACTACAAATATTTGCTTAAATCTTGAAAAGTCCTAAAATCTGCAAAAACAACATAAAACCCAAGGTAGCTCCACTCTAAGTGTGTAAAATGCATGCTTTATGCCCTAAGATTTCACACATAAAGGTGCTCATCAGATTCCCCCACACTTAGACTAAGCTTGTCCTTAAGCAAAAATTAAAGAAAAATACAAATGCAGGTAAGAAACTAGTGCAACAAAATAAATCCTAACTCACTTTCATAGGAATCACGATTACACTTAGCATGTGCAACAAGCCTTTAAACCACTAGGTTACCCCTAGAGGACGAGTTTTGTCTCGTGGATATTTGCAGAGAATATACATCCAAAATTCCAATTTAGCTCAAAATAAAGCATTTGCAAATTCCAACTCTACTAATTGGTAAGTACTCATACAGGATCAAAAGCTATAACAATTTTTCTCACCATTGATTTAAGATCTCCCACACTTGAACTTTATTACCCCATATTGATTTTTGAGACTAAGCATATATCTTAATCAAAGACTCACCTTATATCTTTCAAGTACACCTCTCCTTTAAGGAAAACCACTCATAAAGTAAGGGGACTAAGGACTAAGGTTTTGAAGTATTTTTGACCAAACAATTTTACCAAGGCATTGATGACACTTGTATTTATCTCTCTCTTTTCTTTTGAGTAGTGAACTCTACTTTACTCCACTCCGATTGGCTTGAATGACATGGTGGAGCGAACACCAGAAACCCAAGTTACTTTATAGCTTTGCTTTGCATATGCCCACATAGACAGTGATGCGAGAATTCTTTTCAATAATCTCATTCCTAAGAGTTTCGATCAAATCACCTCGATTCCTGAGTCGGAGTGCCCTGTCCAGTTCCAAGGAATTCAACTTTTACTTTCTACTCCTTTTTTTTTTTTTTTTTTTTTTTTTTTTCGAAACTTTTGTCATGCTATACAAAAAATTGATCTCAACTCCTAACCAAAGAAACAAGGACCCACAAAACCCATAGATGGTCCAACGCCTTAAGTTAAGGGCCTTTTATTTTTCTAAGAAAAATATCATCTCAACATATATACAAATTACCTTCCTCTCAACATGGTTTTATGTGTTCATGATGGGTACCAAAATCACTCTCATTTCACACATCATAACAATTGAAAGAGTATGTACACTAACCAAAAGTCAAAGTTAAAATCTGCAAAGAAGTTATACCCCCCCCCCCCCACACTTAAGTAATGCAATGTCCTCAATGCATACATGCTAAACAAGGAAGACAAATGAGGGGTATACCTTTCAATCAATATGTGCTTATCATGGGAGCTTTAGTCTTATCTTCAATATCAATGTATGATGGGGAAGGCACTCCAAATAAGAGAAACCATGAATAAAAAAGTCATCTCTAAAGATCTCAAGAAAAACATTCACAATGTTAAAGAAAATTCTCATCATACGTTGAGGTTCTCTAGAAGGTTTTGCATCATTCATAAGATGAATATGATGTTGTTCAATGGAAGAGCTTAGACCTTTGAAATTAGTGATAGACCAACTCAATGCTTCTCTATTATCCTTCAATTGTGTGATCAACTCTTCTACTTTGTTAGAAGTTAAAGTAGTGACAACAATGATAGGAAGAGAATTATCTTGTCCCAATAAAACATACTTCAAATTAGAAGGCAACTCTTTCAATTCTAGCTTGGAAGGTTCAATTATTGAGGGCTTGGGAATGGAGATGGATAGGGGTTTAGTAGCCTCTTAAAGGTGTGTGAAAATTTAAGACTTCAGAAAAGAAAGTTTTACTATCATCATCCAACATATCCATACATTCTTAAAATTCATAATCAAAATCAATCTCAAAGTTGGTAATCAAATCATTAGGAAAATCCAAAGACTCTTCAAGCATATTCATCTCTTCTTCTATTTGTGGTTGTTTCCCTATCCTAAACATATTAAACTCCATAGTTCGATTTCCAAAAGACAACCATAAGAGGCCATTTCGACAAATGATTAATGCATTACTAGTAGCCAAAAATGGTCTTCCAAGATTTATTGGGATTTCATCCTTGATTGTGAAAGGTTTAGTATCTAACACAATGAAATCAAACCTTTATTAGGAGATACTTGAACATTCTCCTCATCACAGTTTTAAGGAACCGAGGCTTTCCTCCTCCTCCTCCGGGAGGAGATCTCCCTCCAATGCCAGTGAGGGATATTCCTGAAGGAAGTCGTGCTTGTGAAGTTCAAGAAGATGAAGGATTGGTTGGGGAAGACTGTCACATCCTGCCCTAAATCCACCAAGGGGATACCCTATCTGGATTACCCGGGGAGTGAGTTACAGTCCCGCCGATCAAGTTTAGGAACTATCATAGTCACATAGCACAATAATATAATTAAAAGCAAGAACAATTCCTTGTTTCCAAATAATTTAATAATAAAAGTCGAGAAAGTACCTCAGAAGGATTCACAAATAACATCAGAGTGCGGAAATGATTTCATTAGAATAAACAATCAAGTGTGAAGAGGAGGGAGGAAACCCGTCCTATAATATTAGCGGAAGATGAAACGACTAAAAGTAAAGGTTACAACCGATTCACCAAATAACAAGTGAAACAACTAAGCTATAGTCCCGACAATTCAAATAAAAAGGTTAAAAAGGGAATGAGGCGACATCCCATCCCTAACACACAAATATAAAACTGAACTGCTACAAACAAGTCTCGATCTCGGTCTACGTCTTTATCAACTGGTTCATCGCCACCAGTATGATACAAGTCTTCAACTCGGCCTCCAGAGGGTTGACTGCCACAGTCAACAGTGGTAGTACCTGCAGAAAAGTCTAACAAAATATGTTGCAAAAAGGAGTGAGTTCGAAAGAACTCAGCAAGGTACTCATTCCATAAAATATAAACCATATGATACAAGCCATAACATGATGCAATATGATATGGAACACATGATGCAAGTATGGTTCCACTTGGTTCTAACTCTATGAATGCTGGTCTCTAAGGTAGACATGCTTTAAGTCATAGCACCATACTTCTCTGGGTCGTCTGTCACTCTCTCGTTCCATATCTTGGGAATGCCCGGGGAATATCAGTAAAGTCCTCAAAAAACCATGGTTGGGGATTTAGTCACCACTCTCTCACATCACCATTTGGTATAAGTATTGGCGCATGTAACAGTAAAGCCTAGCCCAATGCAAGTCATCTACTCAGTCATATCAACTCAGATCCAGATACGTCCATTCCTCGCCCTCGGCGATCCTTTCCGGTATCCTTCTCACTAGAGTTAGCGTAATCCCGGATTACGGACTCATCAACCCTATTGGTCATCCACAAATAGTAAACGGGAAGCTCTCACGTCCTCTAACGGGTTGGTTACCAGTCTTGATCGCCCGTGAGCCCAAGTCTATCCATTTGCAACCCTACCAATAAATGGCTCCCACAATGAGATTTATGACCTCTCACGGGTTGGTTACCGGTCTTGAGTGCCCACAAATCCCCACTGCTACCACGGGTCGTTTGGTCTCAATGCCCTTCCGATTCGGGTTTGATACGACAGTGACATCCTAGCCAAACCACTAGACAGTCCTATGTATGTCATCCAATAACTCGGGAAAGAGTCGATAGGCACCTTCGGAGAACATCCCATACTATTCCCTCCGGTGCCCAAGGACAGAAGCGTCAATAGGACACTCCCCAATCCCAAGTTATACGTAGGCAATCGCATATTCAAGTTCATCACTTCTCATGCATCCAATACATCTTCATAATACAAGGTGAATCATAATATTGAAATGAATCATCATGTAACATGACAAGAGTATAAAGATTTCAATACTACTATTCTAACACATATATAATAGTTTTATAAAGATTAAAAGTAATCAAGAGATTCTATTCATAAATAAGAACATAAATCATAAGTTGATGATCTATATGTTTATGGAGATAACCATCCTTACCTTAGGTTGAGTTGATGATGAATTGAAAATAACAAGAATTAGTCCAAAAGAATTGTTAAGACCCTAAACAAACATCAATAATAAGTTAGAGAAGAAATTGGGAAGATCGGATGCTAATTGGATCAAAAATGGCCAAGGTTGCTGTCAGCAACAAGTTTGGTCGATGGTCTTGGTCGATGGTATCGATCAAAAGGATCAACCAAAATTGTCTTCGGGACAGAATAGAGGATTTTGGGAATTTTGGTCCGAAATGGGTCTTCCGGGGTTCGGATCGATCTGAAACTTGGAGGGATGATTAATAACAATGTAAGAACACTACATAGCAAGTATTATCACAATCCAATGGTCCAAATGAAAACCCCTAAATTGAGGTCCTATGTTCTAAAGACAAGAATCCTAGCATTCATGAAAAATTGATGTAATTGAAAGGGAAGCTAGAGAATTAGTTGGGGAATAGGTTAGGAACATGATTACAATCATTTGCAAGCCAGAGATTAGACTAATCATACTCCACATCTCAGTTTAGTATAAGAAATCAATTTGTTAAGCAAGGAATCATGGTAATGTATATGTAAGGATCAAGATGCAAGTGAAGCATAGCAAGAATGAAGGAAAAGCAAGTATAAATGGGAAGAGACGTTCATGGCAAGGTGTTTGCAAGGTTGCAGCACCTTTACACCTTGGCCATGGTCTCAACAGTAAAAGAAGAAGGGAAGTGAGTAGAATAGAGAGCAAGATAGAGAATCATACCTTAGAAGATGGTAGTTGGAGAAGAGAGACAAGGATTCTTGTAGAAGGTCATCACCCAAGCTAAGGAGGAGCCTAAGAGGAGCCTTCCCACGTTCTCAGGTGTTGAAATGAGTAAAATATCGTTCTAGGTTCGAGGTTTCACTTAAATAGAGGAAGGAATATTCAAAAAGCATCTTTTTCTCGATTTTGGGCAACTTTGGTCGATGGTCCTTGGTTGATGGCATCGACCAAAACAGGTAACAGGTTTCAGCAGAAAATCCAGAAATAGTTCAGCAACTTCGAATAGGGATTCGGAGGGCTATACAAGGTCAAATTGAGTGAGGTTTTCTCCTACAAGTCCATCAAGAAGTTTAGTTTTCAGAAATACCTTTGTATCAAGCATGAGAGTTCATTAGGTCCACCAACTAAGCTCACCTTCTTCGATGTGCAAGCAGGATTTGCCAGACATAGTTCAACAACTTCAGACAGGGATTTGGAGGGATATATGGGGTCAAATGGAGTGGGATTTTCTCCTACAAGTTCATCAAGAAGTCTAGTTTTGGGAAATATATTTGGATTGAGCACAGGAGTTCATTTGGTGTTTCAACTAATTCACCCCTCTTAGGTGCGCAGATTCAAAACTAACACTGACAATGCTCCCAAGTGAGGGGCATCATCGTCAATGTCCACCGGCTTGGGTTCCGACACCAAATCATCAACCAAAAGGGTCCACAAGTATATTTTCCCCCACTTTGGGTCTTCGGACCTATAAACATAACAGGTCCCGGGCCGGGTCAAGGTTAGGATAAGGCCAGACATTAAAGATCTACGCTAAGGGAAAGGTCTGACATGACTTCCTAAGGTTTTCAAAGATAATAATATTGAAATTAAAGTCCAACTTTTAAGGTCTAACATTGAACCAGTCTTTCTTTATCCCAAAATAAATAGGGTGTCCGGGCTAGGTTTGGGCTGGATGTTACAAAGACAGTTTTGTCCACCCGAACAATCTTCAACAACAAATGAATCAAATGCAATTTCTTTTTCTAGAAATACAACAGACACTTCGGACACTCACAAGACAAGTGGTGGCTCCTCATGCTCCTAACCCTCATGATCAGGAGGAAGCCCCAAGACGTGTGCAAAAGACTGGGATGCATCTTTCTCCGGTACTAGAACGTTCCCGGCAAAGAGAGAGACAACTGGCTGAAAAGGTCAAAATTATAGACCAAATCTCTGGAAAAACTCTAGGGGTCAATCCAGAGGACGAAGGACTGGAGAGCTACCCATAAGAGATAGACAGCATGATCACCCGTAGGTGAGCCGAACTGGTACCACTACAAGATTGGGACGAGGGGTTTGAACCCATACACCAACTTCTCAACATTCGGGAAGGGATAGTGTTCGGACAGATGGCGGTCGGACTGTCTACATAGGTCAGGAACTTGCAAACATAAATCAAAGGTTAGGGCAACTTTCACAAGGTAGGAGAACTAATGACATTTATTTAATCATCAGAAAGA
The DNA here is from genome assembly GCF_041222555.1 of Hakea prostrata. Taxonomy (NCBI): domain Eukaryota; kingdom Viridiplantae; phylum Streptophyta; class Magnoliopsida; order Proteales; family Proteaceae; genus Hakea; species Hakea prostrata. The sequence continues at coordinate 26,978,367 of NC_142604.1, forward strand.
CTCTGTTTGTACATGCCATAGCCAGTTCGAGTTTCCCCACAATTTTAGACTCCCAACTTTTTCTTCGTTTGATGGTTCGGGAGATCCCGTTGCCCACATCAGTTACTTCCAACAACCATGGAAGTAGCTGGAAATTTTGGTGGAACTGTTTGTAGAGTGTTTGGGTCATCTCTCACAAGGGCAGCACAAAAGTGGTTTCAAACCTTCCTTCCCTTCGGGAAGAATTGGCCCGAAAATTCATCGGTCGGTTCCAAAGTGGAATTCAGACTAAAAATATGGAAGAAACTCTATTTACCGTCAAGCAGGGGAAGAGTGAGTTGATTCGGGATTACTTGAAAAGGTTTAATAAAGTCACCATGGAGATTGAAAATTTGGATGAACAGGTGGCCAAGACAGCTCTCTTCACCGCGCTCACAAACTAAAGGCTATTGGAGCTACTACTTCAAGACATGCCTGCCAGATATTCTGAGTTGGTACAAAGATGTCAAAAGCAGGCTGAAGTAACTGAAATTCTCGACACATGCTAGGGAGAAGTCAAGGTTTCCAACAAAGATCAAAAAGCATTTGATCGGGTCCAAAGACCAAAGCAACCTAGCTATGATTGGGCAAGGAAACCACGTTTGAATTGGAGAAAGCGTTCACCCGATTTAGATGAGTTTATGCCACTGAATGCCCCATGGTCAGAAATCTTGATATAAATCAAGAATCGAGACATCCTAAAATGGTCACCAAAGATGCTAGCCAAACTAGGAGAAATATTGCCGTTAATCTCATGCGCACTACACAAATGACTGTAGACATCTAAAGGAGAACATCGAGAGACTGATATCTCAAGGACACTTGTCCAACTTTGTAAAAGGACGAGGAAATGAGTCAAGGGCAACAGTTGAAAAAAGAAGGGAGCGTTCGGGAAGCAGGGATCGCCGTGCCGGGATTCTTAAGTCAAAAAAGGGCAAAGAAGTAATTGAGGCCAGCCTGTCTCCTATTCTTACCATATTTGGAGGGCCCGAACCCAAATCTCTTAGAAAGCTGAAAGCCAAGTCCAAGTTTACTGGGATTGGAGAAGCCCAGAAGTGGAAAAAATCGAATGGGGAAAATACCATCACATTCAGTGAAGAAGATGAAAGAGGTGTATGTACCCCTCATGATGATGCGATAGTGATCAAAGTTGAAATCGGACGTAGAGAGGTACATAGGGTACTGGTCGACACTGGATCGTCGTGGAACCTTCTTTTTATAATGGTTATAAAAAACTAAAGGTGGAGAAGGATCTAATGAAGCCATCATCCACTTATTTGTATGGATTCGTTGGTTCGTCAGCTACAGCAGAAGGATCGGTCCAATTGGACCTTTTGGTGGGAAATTTCCCCTAGGAAACCACTATCAGGGTGAATTTTCTTATTGTTCGGGAGCTTCCATCTTACAACGTTATCCTCGGCAAGCCACCCCTCACAAAGCTAGGAGCAGTAGTTTCCACGAAGCATATGAAGATTAAATTCCCGACCGATCACAGGGATTGGTCAGGTGACTTTTGATCAAAAAATATCCTAACAATGCTATGTTGCATATCTTAAGGATAAAGATGGCTGTAGAAAGGCCATGGCATTGCCAATAGAAGTACGTGATGATCGGGATGAAGAGGAGATGCAAAGGCCTGAGCCAGTGGAGAAATTGGAGTGAACCCAGCTAGATCCCGAAAATGAAAGCAGAACAACTCATATCGAATCTGAACAACCAAAAGAGTTCAGGGAACTATTGAAGGGTTTTCTCCAGGAGAACTAGGATATATTCACATAGTCAGCTGAAGACATGCCAAGGATAGACTGACACAGGTGGCGAACATAAGCTTTGGATAGACCCAAAGGCCAAGCCCGTGGTTCAAAGGAGAAGGACTTCTCAATGGAGAAGCATGAGGCCATAAGGGGTGAGGTTGAGAAACTAAAGAATTCGGATTCATTGAATGCCCCACTTGTCTAGCCAATGTGGTAATGGTGAAGAAGTCAAATGGGTAGTGGAGGATGTGCATTGATTACATGGGCCTCAACAAAGATTGCCCGAAGGACCGTTACCCATTACCCTGAATAGATCTCTTAAATGACGCAACTGCTGGATATGAAACTTTGAGTTTCATGGATGCTTATTCGGGGTATAACCAGATCTTGATGAATCAAGAAGATGAGAAATTTACAGCTTTCATGACCAATCATGATAGTTTTTATTACAAAGTTATGCCATTTGGTTTGAAGAATGCGGGAGCTACCTACCAAAGAGCTGTGAATAAGATTTTCAAAGATCTGATCGGGGAAAATATGGAGGCTTATGTGGATGACATGCTAGTGAAAAGCACTACACGATTGGGGCATATTGCTGACCAAACATAGGTATTTTCGGTCCTATGCAAATACCAAATGAAGCTGAATCCAAAAAAATGTGCTTTCGGTGTATCCTCAAGAAAATTCTCTGGATTCATGGTTTCTTAAAGGGGGATAGAGGCTAATCCAGCCAAGATACAAGCTTTGATCAATATGGAACCTCCAAAGACTGTTCGGGATGTGCAATGCTTGACAAGTAGAGTTGCGGTGTTAAACCGGTTTATCTCATAGTCGGAAGAAAAATGTCTACCATTTTTCAAAGCTTTGAAGGATTTGAGGGGGAGCAAAGAAGCACGATGGATCTATGAATACCAAAAAGCGTTCGAAAACTTGAAGATCATGCTCGAGAAACCACCTCTCTTATTGTGAAATCCAGCCCTATCCTAACCCTGACCTTGACCCGGAAACCCTGTTGTTTGTAGGTTCGAAGACCCGAAGTAAAGGAAGAAACCAACTATGGGCCATCTTAGTGGAAGACATGGTGTTTGACCCAGAACCCATGGAAGTTGATGATGGTGTTCCATACTTGGAATCTTGTTCAGAACTAGAAAGGAAACTACACCTTGTTGAAGATGAGTCTAGTTGATGGACTTGAAGTATAGTTGGACATGATTCGAAGGCATTTTTCTATACTAGGTAAGCCATATGTTGTGTTGGGAGAAGCTCATTAGGTTTGGACTTGAGTTGGGCCTTCAATTCCCTATCTTGGCCTTGTTGACTGGCTTGGTCGATTGGGCCAATTGACCAACTAATCGACTAACAGAGCCAGAAATCTGAGAAAATCCTCTGTTTAGGGTTTTTAGCTCTCTATTTAAGTGAATTTCATATTTCTTAGTATCCTCTGCTTCCAAAACTCTTAGAGAACGTGGGAAGACTCTCTCAAAGCTTTCCTTGGTGAATTCGAAGAACTTTTGTGAGATCTCAAGCCTCTCATCTCCCATTCATCAACCAAAGGTTAGTGATCTCTTCTGTGTTGTGATTTATTCTTAATACGTCTTAATCTCTGTGATGAGACTATGAAGATGATGTTGCATTCTCTATTAGCAACCATCACTTCATTGATCTCCTTCCATTCTCAAGATTTTATGACATTTACATTGATCTTCGCCATGATCCTTGTAAACCCTCATGAAACCATGATCACTCTATAGATTCGATTTCTTAAGCATAATGGATCTGTTTTGCATGATGTTTTCATGTATGATCTCTTGCTTGTCATCTACTAGAATGAGATCTAATCTTCTTTAGTTTTCCTTTGGATTCATAGTATATTTTCATCGAAAACTAGGGATTTTTACCAAATTAGAGAGTCATGATTTCAAATTAGTAAGTAGTGTTTTTTATCATTGTTAGTGGATAATCTATACTACTTTAGTGTTAGTGTAAAATCCAGCCCAAACCTAGCCAGGACACCCTATCTGTTTTGGGTGAAGGACTTATTTAATGTTTGACGTAGAGTTGGACCTTAAGTACCATGTTGTTATCCTTGGAAGGTCCTAAGATGTCTTTTTGGGCCATCTCAGTAGAAGACATGGTGTTTGATCCCGAAACCCATGGATATTGATGATAGTGTTTTCTTATGGAAACCTTAATTGATTTGGAGTTGAAGTGCCCATTGATGTAGAAGAACTTGGTTGATGGGCCTAAAACCAGTTGGACCTAGTTTGAAGACACCCCTCCATACTAGATAAGTAGTATGATGTGTTGAAAGAAGCCCATCCAAAAATATTGAAGTTAGGCCCATTAAATCCCTATTTTTGAGCAAGCTGCCCAGGCAGGGGCAATTTGGTAAATTTCTATTTTTAGGGTTTTTAAAAGCTTTATTTATTGAAAAGTCGTAGTAAACAATCCCACTAGGTTTCTAAGTCTCTAGAAAACGTGGAAAGGACCTTAGAACCTCTTCCTTGGCAACCAATCAACCAACAAGTGCAATTTGGTCAGTTTGGTGAAATCCTAGTAATTTAGGGACTTCTTATGCTATTTAAAGAGGGAAACTCCATGTTTTTCACTCACAATCAGTTCTAAGCCTTTGGAGAACGTGGGAGGAGCCCTAGAACCTCTCCTCCAAAGCCAAGGATGATCCTCAAGCATTTGTTCGAGTTTCTTCATCGGTTCTTCTAAAAGGTTAGTAACGTTTCGTTTCTTCTTTGATTTGTTCTTTCTTCTATATTTCTGATCTCCTGACTATGAGAAAAGTATTACACTACTGTAATGGCCTCTTCTCTAATTCTATTAGCCCTAGAGTGAATTCCCCAATTCACTCTATGTTCTTGAAGCCATATGGCGATGTTTCTTGAAATTGACTTTACCCATGATCTTGATCACTCCCTCATTATTATTCTACTGATTTTGGTGATTGTGGGAAAGGTCTCACATCAGTGGCACAACCTTTCCTTCTATCCCCATGATTGTTAGGTTGATTCCCTCTTTCCCCATCTTGGCAAGCAAAAGAAAGGGTTATTCTATGAGAGCTGATTTTGGGTAACTCTCATGAGAGGTAACCAAATTAGGAAACCCTAATCATTTATTAATTGGTGAATCCTTTCCAAAGCCATTCTTGATTTTGAAATACTAATGAGATGTTTCCCTTATCTATCTTGGGTGATTTGTGAGAGTCCAAATTAGGTACTCTCATGAGCAGTAACCAAATAGGGAAAACCTAATCCTTCTCTAAATTATTGGATCCTCCCCAAGACTTTCTTTATTATGATTTATTTATGATTTATTCCCTAGGGTGAATATTTATTCTCCCTAGTCTTCCGGTGGGATATTATAATTTCTTTCCTTTGACTTTATTTACATTGTTTTCTCTCATTGTTAGACCTTTCCAATACCTTCTTGATTTTAAAATACTATTCTTTCATTCTTAGAGTGAATCCCCCATTCACTCTATATTCTTGAAACCATATGGTCATATTCTTGTTTCTTGATTTATATTCTTGTTTCTTGATTCTTGACTATTCTTTCTGTCACATCCACCCAGCCAGTACCCTATCTGGCATACCCGAGAATGTGATCCACAGTCCAAGGATCAAGCATCGAGGGACCATGCCTCCCACATACGATAACACAATCATGAACAATAATAATCAAGGTTAAAGCAAAAAATACTAGATACCATGAATAAGATAAGATCAACTAATCAGAGTGCGGAAATAGATAATACCAAATGTATAAGTGTAATCATAAGGATGAGAGAATAAGTGAAAGTCACTCTCTCAAGGCAGCGGAAAAGTAGTAAAAATCAAGCTAGTTACAATCCCATGTTTAAAAAGTAATCCAAAGAAAGTTAATTACATATCCAAAATGATCCACAATAAACTAGGGAAATGGGGCACTAGACAAGGATTTCTTCTATCTTAATGATTATCTCCTCAGAAGTGTGGACAAAGAAAGCCCAGCATGGCCACTCCCTCACCATAGTGGGGCTAACCTTGGTACGTAGAGTAATCTTCTTCGGCACCATAACTCTGATCTTCACCGAAGCTACCACCCGGAGGGTAGTATGAGGGATCAAAGTCTGTCTCGTAGAATGTGCCATCAAAGTCTTCAACACCTGTGGGAAAATCTAACAACATTTGCAAAAAAGGAATGAGTTCAAAGAACTCAACAAGGAAGTTATTCCATAATTTAAAATCATAGAGATGCAAATCATAACATAATGCAATGTGATGTGAGACATATGACACAAATATGATTCTAAATCTATGAATGCTGGTCTCTATGGTAGACATGCTTTAAGCCATAGCACCATACTTCTTTGGGTCGTCAGTCACTCTCCCTCAACCCATTCCATATCTTGGGACTGCCGTGGTAATTGGGTAAAGTCCTCTTAAACCATGGTAGGGGATTCGGTCACCACTCTCTCACATCATCATTTCGTATAAGTATTGGTGCATGTCACGGTAAAGCATAGCCCAATGCAAGTCATCTACTCAGTCGTATCAACTTAGATCCAGATATGTCCATTCCTCGCCCCCGGTGATCCTTTCCGGTATCCTTCACACTAGAGTCAACGTAATCCCGGATTACGGACTCATCAACCGTATTGGTCATCCACAAATAGTAAACGGGAAGCTCTCAAGTCCTCTCACGGGTTGGTTACCAGTCTTGAGCGCCCGTGAGCCCAAGTCTAGCTATTTGCAACCCTACCAATAAATGGCCCCTTTCGGGTATCCGTAGCATGGTTTATGTCCTCCCCCGGGTTAGTTACCGCTCTTGAGCGCCCATCGAACCATACACTACCACGGGTCGTTCGGTCTCAATGCCCTTCCGATTCGGGTTTGACACGACAAGGACAATCCTAGCCACACAACTAGACAATCCTATGTATGTCATCCAATAACCCGAGAAAGTGTCGATAGGCACCTTCGGAGAACATCCCATACCATTCCCTCCAATGCCAAGGACAGAAGCATCAATAGGACACTCCCTAATCCCTAGTTATACTTAGGCAATCACATATTCAAGTCCATCATTTCTCATACATTCAATTCATCTTCATGATAAAAGTTAAGTCATAATATTGAAATGATTCACCATGAATACAAGTAACAAGAATAATAAATCATTATGACAAGAGTATATGAATTGCAATACTACTGTTCTAAAACATGTTTAGCAGTCCTATAATAATCAAGAACAAATAAGAGATTATGCTCACTAAGTATAAGTACCAAAACATAAGTTCATAGCCTATATGTTTATGGAGATAACCATCCTTACCTTAGGTTGAGTTGATGATGAATCGAGAATTACCAAGGAATGGTCCAAAAGTAGTGTTAAGACCCTAAACAAACATAAATAAGAAGTTAGAGAAGAAATCGGGAAGATCGGATGTCGAATGGGTCAAAACTGGCTAAGGTTGCTGTCAGCAACAAGTTTGGTCGATGGTCCTTGGTCGATGCCATCGACCAAAGAGGATCAACCAAAATGTCTTCAGGATAGAATAGTGGGTTTTGGGGATTTTGGTCCGAAATTGGTCTTCCGGGGTTCGGATCGATCCGAAACTTGGAGAAATGCTTAAGAACAGTATGAGGACACTACAAATCAAGGAATTAACATAATCTAATGGTCTAAATAGAAAGCCCCAAATTGAGCTACTAAGTTCAAGAGACAAGCATCATGGCATGGATTGAGATTGATTGCATTGACATTGAAAAGGCATGCATTAGCTAAGGAAACTTATAGGAATTCGATTAGGATCATATGCTAGTGATAAACATGTACATAGCATACTACATACCTCAGTTTTGTACAAGAAGACATGATGTTAAGAAGAAAATCAAAGAATGTATATGCAAGGCTTGAAATGGGGGTATAACATCAATAGACAAGTGAGAGGATCATAGGTTAAGCAAGAGTGGACACTTGGAGTGATGGTTGCAAGGTTGCAGCACCATCTCCAAGGTCTCAACAGCAAGAGGGGTAGAAAAGAATAGAAAAGAATAGAATAGAGAGTGGAAGTGATGAATCATACATTGTAGTTGTAGATGGAGACAAGAAACAATGATTAACAATGAGTTTTGGTGGAATCTTCTTCACAAGTGCCTAGGAGTTGCTTTGGGAAGCTCTCCCCATGTTCTGATTGCAATAGGGCTCAAAACACGAGGCTAGTATAAATAGAATATGGAATATTCCAAGAATCATTAACTTGTCTATCTGGGAAACTTTGGTCGATGGTCCTTGATCGATGGCATCGACCAAAGAGGATCGACCAAAATGTTTTTCAACAAAAAAGTCAGGTTTAGTTCAGCAACTTCAGACAGGGTCTTGGAGGGCTACACAAGGTCAAATTGAATGGGGTTTTCTTCTACAATTCAATCAAGAAGTCTAGTTTTGCGGAATACCTTCAGATTGTGCACTGGAGTCCATTAGGTACTTCAACTAAATCATTATTCTCCGATGCACAGACTTCCACTAAACACCGACAATGTACTCAAGTAAGGGGTATCATCGTCAATGTCCATGGGCTCGGTCTCCGACTCATAATTGTCAATCAAAAGGGTCCATAAGTCTCTTCTACCACCGCTTCGGGTCTTCGGACCTAAAAACAACAGTGAATCCGGGTTAGGGTCAGGGTTAGGATAGGGCTGGATTTTACACTTTCTTTCTTAGAGTGAATTGAGGAATTCACACTATGTTCTTGAAGTTCTTGAAACCATATGGTGATGATCTTATTTCTTGATGTTATTGATTCTTGATCTTACTTGAGATCTTGATGACTCTTTCCATGATTTTTCTACCTATCATTATGATGGTGGGGAAGGTCTCATACCATTACCATGACCTTCCCTTGTGTCCCCATGATTATTGGATGAATCCCTTTCTTTCCTAAATGAGAAACCTTAATAGTTGAATTTGGGAGTAAACCCTTGGGTAAACCTCATGAGAGAATATCCAAATTGGGTAACCCTCATGAGAGAGTAGCCAATTGGGGATCCTATTATTTCTAATCCTCCCCAATTGCATTCTTTGTTTTGAACTACTAATTTTATGTTTCCCCTTTCACTCTATGAACCTACCTTGGGTTATCTTGAGAACCAATCTAGGGGAACCTTCATGAGAGGATATTTATTTGAAAACCCTAACTTCCTTTATTAATTGTTGGGTCATCCCCAAAGCTTTTCTTGACATGGTTAGTATTCTTTTATTCCCTAGGGTGAATCTTTATTCACCCTAGCTTTTCCATGAGAGTCATGGATTATATGTTGAAACCCTAATCCTTAGGACTCAATCAAGAACCTATCCTTTTACCTTTACTTGATACTTTGTGTGAAATCCCCGGATTTCTACCCCTTTAACCCGTGGCTTCAAAATCGAGAAAACCGGGCCTCGAGTTGACGACAAATGTAGGCCATTTAAGTGGAGCCCGAAGGGTTGGAAATGGAACCAATGATGGTGGATGACCCTTGTGATGACCCATCAACTCTCCTAAAGTTTAAGTGAAGAAAAAGATTAATCTCGATGGTGTAAAAAGGGTGATTTTGGAATGGCCGTAGATCGGCGATGGAGAATCCGATTGACGCAAACAAGGTATCAAATCGAAAATCGTCAAAAGAACTTTCCAACAAGCCAAAAATCACCAAAATTGGAGTCCATTTGAGGGGTCAACTTGGGACTGGTTGAACGGCCGGTCGACCGCCCCAACCCCCCAGCCATTTTCCAGCTTCGGGGCAGAATCGGGTTTTTCATGTTTAAAACCCTATTTTGAGTTTCTAACCTCTCATACTCGCATTTTAGATGGCTAGTACGAGACTGAGGCTCAAGGAGGAGGAGAAACCAAGGGAGAGGAAGTATCCTAACCATTTGGACGTGTGCTAACACCCGGATCATTGCGGAAACGTTAGGAAAGGTAAGAATCATCAAACCCTCTTCTTTGGGCTTTGTTTTAGGAGAAGTTCTTCGCTATAAATGTTGGATTTGAGTAGTTGTAACATGATAGGTGTTTTGAATGCTTGCAAATAGTTTAATTTATGTTTCCCTTTTGTTTGTGAGTGGTTTGTGGGAGTCCTTGCAAACGATTTTGCATTTTTGCTCTCAGACCAAGCCAAGAGCACTCGCGAGAGCCAAAATTGGGGCTTTTTGATTGAGATGGAATTAGATCAAATTAAAGGTATACTTAGGACGCTATTGCTTCCAATTAGACATTCCCAAAGTTTTTTTTCGATTCGACTTCGAATCGATTGTGAAATTTGATTTTCGCCAAAACTAGGTTCAGAAAGGTGGGTTCGAAACTAGTTGGCAAATTAGGCTTTTGTTGGGTGATTTTGGGAACCTTATTAAAATCCAATTGACTTCTAATTTATGTCTAATGATCCTCTTTTATGATTAGGTTTATTTTGATTATAATCACCAACTCATAAGTGTGACTTTGTGGAACTTTGGAGAGCTTATGCTAACTAAAAAGGTGAGGAATATACTCAACCTTATCTTGCATGTTTAATTATGTAATTAAATTTCATTATTGATATATTGTCTTGCTTTAATATTTATTAGCTTGTGATTATGTGTGGGACTTTGCACGAATAAAAGGTAAGCAAGTATCTTTGCTTCTATTTTCAATATTCTTTGAAAACAATATGAGAATGTATAAGATGGATGAGATTAAATGGATTGAGTGTTTTCTTTTATTTCAAATTCTAAATTATTGATATGAAGATATATGGATGATGTTGAACTAAATTACTCTTTTTATTTTATTTTCAAACTAGGCTTTTGGGTTCGCCTATTACCCTAGTGAACTTACATGAGTATGCATCTAGACTTAAGTACATGAATTCTAAGTGTCTAGAAGTGTTTGGCTAGGTAACCTCATGAGTACTTCTACCCTTCCGGCAGGGGTATTGAAGCCGGTTAACCCATGATGTTAGTGGCTGGGTCCTGAGCGTCAAGCAGGCCCACTATCATCATAGAGAGGTAGGGTTGCATATAATAGATAAGGGCTCCTGGGCACTCAAGACCGGTGAAATGATCCGTGAGAGGACATGGAGAGCATCCTATCCATTATATGTGGACGACCACTGGGTTAAGGAATGGGATCTATCAGATGCCTCCCGTTGAGGATTCCATTCATAGGTGGAAAGGTATTGAACCAAAAGGGCACTAGGCATAAGGGGAGATATCCGGACCATATGTAGTACGAGACTGTATGACTTTGCAATGGGCTAAGATTATCCTTGACACGCGCCAATCTCATACCAAATGGTGATGTGAGTGAGTGGTGACCTATACCCCAACCATGGCTTGACAAGACTTTACCCAACAACCGCGGAGAACCCAATAGACGTCTCTTGTTGAGGGAGAGTGACTGAGACCGTCCAAAGGAGATTGGTGTACAAACTTAATGCGTGTCTACCATAGAGACTTCATGATAGAATTACGAGCATAATATAATAATCATTCATACATCATATCACTATCATTAATTACATTATCGATACTCAAACTATATGTGTGGTGTGGGATCTTGTGTAGAAATGCACGATATGATGTGGAATCTTGCGGACGAATGTATGATAAGATGTTGAGTTGACCTCACTGAGTTCTGTTGAACTCATTCCTTTTTGTATGTTTGTTTCTATTAGAATATTCTGCAGGTTATGAGGGCTCCTTCCAAGTGGAGGATTCGTCGTCGGCAGGCTTTCTTGAAGGAGTGACTGAAGAAGATATAGACTGGCATGGAGCTTCATGCCTGTGCAAAGACTATTCTTATGAGGTTGGATTCCATTAGGGAATCAGTTTAGTTTAATTTCCGCTGCAACAAACTATGTTTCATTCAAACTCTGATGTCCATTTTGATTAACTTTAGATAATGGATGACCTGAACCTTTTGATCAATCAAGTTTGATAACTTTATACTTGAACTTGATTTAGTCTTATCCTTTTAATTATGTTATATCTTGTTTTGTGTGGAATTGTTACTGAACCTAGGTCCTGCAGTGTATCACCCCCACGAGTATTCGGTTATGGTAGGATCTGGCTGGGTGGGGTGTGACAAAGGTGGTATCAGAGCATTTGTTCATACAAGTCCTAACTCCATGTGATATAGTAGGAGCATCCTTGAGTCATAGATCCAGAAGTGACTTAAATTTTTCTTAGAAGTGAATAATAGAGAACTTGGATTAGAAACTTGAATAAATGAAGCATAATACATCTTAGTTGAATAATACACAATATTTAAAGTTTATGACTTATACTGGGGTTGTAGTCATGGTTAGAGTTAAGTTGTTTGTTTTAAGTATTGTGTTTGTGTGTTGAGTTGTGAGTTGAGTTTTGAGTTGAAAGTTGTCGTTGTGAGTCGTCTTTGTGAATGAGTCTCCATTATGAGTTGTGTTGTCGTCGTGTGTTGTCATGAGTCTGAGTCGTGTGTCGTCGTATGAGTCTGAGTCGGGTGTTGTTGTTGGGAGTAATGGTCGTGAGTAGTCGTCATGAGTTATAAGTCATAACTAAACATTAACAACTTCTAATGCAATAAGAGAAATGCCTAATGTACAATAAAACAAGTGAAATAAACTAAATTTCATTAATCACATAAGATTTTTACTAGTCTGAAAGGAAATACATCTGTGAAAGCATAAAAGGAAACTCCCAGCACTATCTATCTAGGTGATCGACTCTGGTGATCTGTCTGGTCCCTCCTAGATTTGAACTCCTTCTCCAATCGTGCAAATTTCTCTCCCAAGGTATACATATAGGACTCTATCCTCTCCTGTCGAGCTTTTATCCTCTTAAGTGTGGAAGAAATCGATGACTGATGAGAAGCCACACCTGGAGCCTCAAAAGTCGTATGTGATGGACCCTCAATCGCAGCGGAAGCATGGTGTAGGAATCTCCTCGTGTCTTGGAATCTCATCCTGACCTCGATCCTCATCTCCCTGATTATCAATATCATCCTCATCCCGAGCTGGAACCCCGTCATGAACATCATCATCACCGTCACCGGCATCCTCATCCTCTGTGACATCAGCCTTGGCAATATCACCCTCATCCTCTGACCTAGCCGCGTGAAGCTGATCACTCTACCTCCAACCGTAGACTCGAAGATAATCCTAGTGCTATCTATTTAGGAAATTGTTCCTGAGAACCGAACTAATCTCTCATAGCCTGAGACTACTCTTCTAGTCGTGTCAATCGATCTTCTATAATGCATATGTGTGTCTCTATTCTCTCTTGTGTAGAAGTTATCGCTGACAGCTGAGAAACCACACTCGGTGCCTCAGAAATTGAATGCAAAAGACCTCTATCCTTAAATTGTTGAGCTAGAATAGTTTCCTCCCCATCTTCCTGAACCTCCTGATCCTGAGTCTCATACCCATTATCATCACCCTCATCATCACCTTCATCCTGATCTTGAAGTTCATCTGGAATTTGGATTGTTGCCTCCTTATCCTTGTATTATATCTACTTGTGGCATAGGAATAATACCTTGATCCTCATCTCTACCTCTCCTAATCCTTAAGTGTTTTCCTTCGCGGTGGTTTGATGGGAATATGAAGAGCCAAATTGAGATTTGCATTGCATGAGTAAAGGAAGTTAAACAATGCAATAGTTGGTGAAGAAGGGTATTTTGGTAAATTTTTGGAAAAAAAATTGTTTTCGATGGAAGCTGTGATTTAGGCGTGTTAGCACGTGTACAAGAGTTGGTTTAACATGCTAAGAAGGTTTGTTTGGAGAAGAACCATTGAAACCCTTGGATTTTGGAAAAATTTAGCAAGGATGAAAGTTGTGGAAGACCCCTCCTATAGAACTACTAGCCGTAGAACGTGTCCCCAACTTCTATCAGCCCTCCTACCTCCTCTAGGCATAGTGACTTTGTTGAGTCAAGAGAAGTTTTCAATTGGATTAGTTCTTGTGCATGTTTGATTGGAAGAGTGGCATTTTCGTAATTTTTCAAAAAATGTCGATTTTGTCGAAATTGCGATTCGAAAATGCTAGCATGTACATAAGACTTGGATAAACATGCTGGGATGGTTTGTTTGATGAAAATCTATCAATTTTGCAGTGTGGATGTGAAAATTCAGCAACTTTAGAAGAAGGAATCCTCTTTTGGGCAAGGTTTTGTGATTTTTGGAAAGTTGGATTTTGACCAAACGAAGTGTGTGAGCACTTTCCTCATGTTGAAACATCATGTAGGATTTGGTTTGGTGTCAAAATTTCATTTGGATTGAAAATGAGACAAGTGTTTGTAAAGTTGGGATTTTGGCAAAGTGAATAGTGAAATTGGTGCAAAGTGTGGGAAATCTTGTTGGTCGAAGCTTGGCTTGTGTGGAAAATGGTTGGAGCATGTATCTAAACACCCCTAAACATGTTTCTAACCAATAGCAACAAGTTTTTCTCAGTTTTGAAGAAAATCATGTTGTTGGTAATGAAATTTGAAAAGAAAGAGAGGTAAGAATGAATAGTACCTTGTGTTGTTGACCTGAATAGTTGGTGTGAAGTTGTTGAAGCCTCTTGAGAGTCTTGGAACCTTAGGAACCCTAGAGAACCTTTTCCCCAGAGCCAAACTCAAAGTTGGAAGTGTTTGAAATGTGATTGAAATAGAGAAAGTGATCCCTTTAAGACAGTTTTTCAGGCAGGGCAGATTTTGCTGTTTTGGGAAAAAGTTGATTTTGATGCATTGTTTGGATCTTAATGACCTGTGCAGCTGATTTAAGTGTGGTTGACATGTTGGAAGTGTGATGTTTTTGTGGAGGACCTTTGAAACCCTAGATCCTTTTGAGAAGTCTGGAAAACTTTTCTTCAAGTTCGTTATTCGTAGCCTTTGTCCTATCTTTGTTCAATTTGTCACCTATGCATCTCTTGCATTCTTAACGTCAAGTTATTGTTCTGAATTCCTATCTTTTTTAAGAAGTCAGACAAGAGTCCAGTCTTCTTTACCTATTAGATCTATTTTCATTGTACCTTCTGTCCCCTTGATAAAGATTCGGTGGAACAATCACACCCCTGAAGAAGTTTCCTCATCTTATTGGAAGCCCAGATATGCTTTCAATTTCGAGGGCGAAATTATTTTAAGGGGGGAGAATGTGAAATCCCACATAATCCTAACCTTGCTGCTGTGCCAAATGCATACCTACCATATACATTGTTCAATTTATTCTCTGTCATATGAGTTGCCTAGTTTCATTTGGTAGAAGTTTACCCCGAAGCTGATCTATTCTCTCTATGAATTCTTCTAGTGCCTTCTATTCCCTTTGATAGGAGGGTGACCTCATGCCATTCCCATGACCGATCCTTCTATCCCTATTGTTCTAGAGTGGACCTCCATACACTCTATAACCTTACGAATTCTCCACATGATGATTTCGAACAGAAATTAAGTGTGATCTTCATGATTCGTTATTCCTTCTAATTGTTTCAAGACTTCCAGCTTTTCATCTCCTATTCTTCAATCAAAGATTATTAATCTCTCTTGTGTTGTATTGATCTACTCTTACTATGTTTTATTCTTTGTGATTGAGACTATGAAGAAGATGATGCAACCTTGCAACCATCTCTTCTACAATCTCCTTTCATTCTTAAGGTTTTATGATCTTCATATTGATCTTCGCCATGATCCTTGTGAAATCTTCATGAAGCCATGATCATACTTTTGATTTGATTTCAAAGCATGTTAGATTTACTCCTTTGTTTTTATTACAAAAGACTTATTGTTATTTGATTCCCGTAGATTTTAGGAGAAGATAGTCAAGGTAAAAGCGATGTATCTCCATCTCTTTCGAAAGCCTAGTACTCTCCCAATTTCGAGGACGAAATTTCTTTTAATGGGGGGAGGAATGTGAAATCCCCCGGATTTCTACCCCTTTAACCTGTGGCTTCAAAATCGAGAAAATTGGGCCTCGAGTTGACGACAAATGTAAGCCATTTAAGTGGAGCCTGAAGGGTTGGAAATGGAACCAATGATGGTGGATGACCCTTGTGATGACTCATCAACTCTCCTAAAGTTTAAGAGAAGAAAAAGATTAATCTCGATGGTGTAAAAAGGGTGATTTTGGAATGTCCGTAGATTGGCGATGGAGAATCCGATTGGTGCAAATAAGGTATCAAATCGAAGATCGTCAAAAGACCTTTCTAACAAGTCAAAAATCACAAAAATCGGAGTCCATTTGAGAGGTCAACTTGGGACCGGTTGAACGGCCGGTCGACCGCCCCAACCCCCAGCCATTTTCCAGCTTCGGGGCAGATTCGGGTTTTTCATGTTTAAAACCCTATTTTGAGTTTCTAACCTCTCATACTCGCATTTTAGAAGGCTAGTACGAGACTGAGACTCAAGGAGGAGGAGAAACCAAGGGAGAGGAATTATCTTAACCATTTGGACGCGTGCTAACACCCGGATCATTGCGGAAACGTTAGGAAAGGTAAGAATCATCAAACCCTCTTCTTTGGGCTTTGTTTTAGGAGAAGTTCTTCGCTATAAATGTTGGATTTGAGTAGTTGTAACATGATAGGTGTTTTGAATGCTTGCAAATAGTTTCATTTATGTTTCCCTTTTGTTTGTGAGTGGTTTGTGCGAGTCGTTGCAATCGATTTTGCATTTTTGCTCTCAGACCCAGCCGAGAGCACTCGCGAGAGCCAAAATTGGGGCTTTTTGATTGAGATGGAATTAGATCAAATTGAAGGTATACTTAGGACCCTATTGCTTCAAATTAGACATTCCCAAAGTTTCGTTGTCGAATCGATGGTGAAATTTGATTTTCGCCGAAACTAGGTTGAGAAAGGTGGGTTCGAAACTAGTTGGCAGATTAGGCTTTTGTTGGGTGATTTTGGAAACCTTATTAAAATCCAATTGACTTCTAATTTATGTCTAATGATCCTCTTATATGATTAGGTTTATTTTGATTATAATCACCAACTCGTAATTGTGACTTTGTGGAACTTTGGAGAACTTATGCTAACTAAAAAGGTGAGGAATATACTCAACCTTATCTTGCGTGTTTAATTATGTAATTAAATTTCATTATTGATATATTGCCTTGCTTTAATATTTATTATCTTGTGATTATGTGTGGGACTTTGCATGAATGAAGGTAAGCAAGTATCTTTGCTTCTATTTTCAATATTCTTTGAAAACAATATGAGAATGTATGAGATGGATGAGATTAAATGGATTGAGTGTTTTCTTTTATTTCAAATTCTAAATTATTGATATGAAGATATATGGATGATGTTGAACTAACTTACTCTTTTTATTTTATTTTCAAACTAGGGTTGTGGGTTCGCCCATTACCCTAGTGAACTTACATGAGTATGCATCTAGACTTAAGTACATGAATGCTAAGTGTCTAGAAGTGTTTGGCTAGGTAACCTCACAAGTACTACTACCCTTCCGGCATGGGTATTGAAGCCGATTAACCCATGATGTTAGTGGCTGGGTCCTGAGCGTCAAGCAGGCTCACTATCATCATAGAGAGGTAGGGTTGCATATAATAGATAAGGGCTCCTGGGCACTCAAGACCGGTGAAATGATCCGTGAGAGGACATGGAGAGCATCCTGTCCATTATATGTGGACGACTACTGGGTTAAGGAATGGGATCTAACTGATGCCTCCCGTTGAGGATTCCATTCATAGGTGGAAAGGTATTGAACCAAAAGGGCACTAGGCATAAGGGGAGATATCCGGACCATATGTAGTACGAGACTGTATGACTTTGCACTGGGCTAAGATTATCCTTGACACGCGCCAATCTCATACCAAATGGTGATGTGAGAGAGTGGTGACCTATACCCCAACCATGGCTTGACAAGACTTTACCCAACAACCGCGGAGAACCCAATAGACGTCTCTTGTTGAGGGAGAGTGACTGAGACCACCCAAAGGAGATTGGTGTACAAACTTAATGCGTGTCTACCATAGAGACTTCATGATAGAGTTAAGAGCATAATATCATAATCATTCATACATCATATCACTATCATTAATTACATTAGCGATACTCAAACTATATGTGTGGTGTGGGATCTTGTGTACGAATGCACGATATGATGTGGAATCTTGTGGACGAATGTATGATAAGATGTTGAGTTGACCTCATTGAGTTCCGTTGAACTCATCCCTTGTTGTATGTTTGTTTCTATTAGAATATTCTGCAAGTTATAAGGACTCCTTTCAAGTGGAGGATTTGTCGTCGGCAGGCTTTCTTGAAGGAGTGACTGAAGAAGATGTAGAATGGCATGGAGCTTCATGCTTGTGCAAAGACTATTCTTATGAGGTTGGATTCCATTAGGGAATTAGTTTAGTTTAATTTCCGCTGCAACAAACTATGTTTCATTCAAACTCTGATGTCCATTTTGATTAACTTTAGATAATGGATGACTGTAACCTTTTGATCAATCAAGTTTGATAACTTTATGCTTGAACTTGATTTAGTCTTGTCCTTTTAATTATGCTATATCTTGTGTTGTACGAAATTGTCACTGAACCTAGGTCCTGCAGTGTATCACCCCCACGGGTATTCGGGTATGGCCGGATCCGGCTGGGTGGGGTGTGACACTTTGACCTTCTTAGATAGTCCTAATATGTTCTAGGAATCTCCCTTTCGAACTTTGAATCAATCGGACTCTAAACGATGAAGTTATGATCAAAACATCATACTCTGTCCGTACTGAATCTTCTTGGTCAATGCCATCTACCAAGGCCATCGACCAAGGCTGCTACTGATAGCATAATTTCTCAGTTTTGCTTCGTTTGTACTCCAATCTCTTGGGATTTGTTTCTTATGACCTATACATGTTTTGTCAAGCTTGTTTAGGTTATTTTGATCATGACTTCTAATCTCTCATTTGAAGACTATAAGTTCAGATTACGAGGTGAGTATTCCACTCACAATATGCATATTTACATACCTTGTTATGATATGATTCGAATGCATGATTTAGCTACTATTGATTTACTTTCTTTATATTATGTTACCTCTGCAATTACAGTAGGTTATTCATATTGTGATTTACATATTGGAATGAATTATGAATGATGTTGAATGTGATTTGGACTATGGTGTGACATGTATGGAATCATGATTGTGTGTATGCCTAGGTTGTGATCGGGTAATGGGGAATGCCCTTTTGGCGTTTCTGCTTTTGGACACTAGTGGAGGTGGTATGAGACGCTTTCCTATGGTGCCTCTTGGCACTTTCCCTGATTACTGGTTGACATACCTAGGGCATGTCTAGAAGTGTTTGGCTAGGATGTCCCTATTATACTAGACCCGATAGGAAGGGAATTGAGTCCGAGCAACCCATGGTTACAATGTGGGTTTGTGGATACTTAATAGCGGTGCGTAATATCTGTGAGGAGGACATGAATCCCATTGTGGACAATCAATACCGGTGCGTAATATCCGTGAGAGGCCATTCATTGGTACAGTTGCAGATGTGGAACATGGGCCCCTGAAATCAACACCGGTAAAATGATCCGTGAGAGGAAACGGGAACTTCCTGTTAGCGTGATGTAACTGGCCAATAGGGTTGATGAGTTCGTAGTCCGAGATGGTGGTTTTTACCACGAAGAAAGATACGATGACTCTAGGGTGAAGGATACCGGAAAGGATCCCTGGATGGGAGGAATGGAAGTATTTGGATCTAAGTTGATATAACTAAGTTGAAGACTTGCATTTGGCTAGGCTTAACCTTGACATGCGTCAATACTTGACCAATGGTGATGTGAGAGAGCGGTGACCTAAACCCCAACCACGGAATGTCCGAGATGGATGCCTTAACCGAATTACCACGGCAGACCCAAGATATCTTAAATGGTTGAGGGGGAGTGATTGACGACCCAATGAAGTATGGTGCTATGACTTAAAGTATGTCTGCCAATAGAGAACAACATACATATGTAGAGTTAGAAGCATACTTGCGCATATTGTGTTCATGTCATTGCATTTATGTTTGCCTTGGAATGTGTGTGAAGATGTTTATTGTGATTGAATACTTGTTGAGTTCTTTTGAACTCACTCCTTTTTTTTGAAACATCTTTTGTTAGACTTTTGATAAGCATGCATTTACCATTATTTATTTGATTTAATTCCCCATACTTATTTAATTGAAGAGAGCTAATTTAGTATTTTTGTGTATTTTTCAGGAATAAGGTGATTTTGGATATTAGAGATAATATGGAGTAAAGTTGGCAAATATATTAGATATTGGTGGATTTTAAATCATGGCATTCAATCTTGCTGCCCAAGAAATCATGAAAAGTGAGATCTTAGTCAAATTGGAAATAGGTGGAGGTCTAAGGAACAAAATTGGTAATAAATCTGAAAATCGGGTAAACAGACCTACCTTCAGTATTTTAGGCATGTCTCTCTCGTATGAGGTTGGATTGTCGTGATTCAAGATGCTATGTAACAATATTGAAAATATCTACAACTTTCTAGTTTTGAGGTTTCCCAAATTTCAAACGAATAAAGGTCAAATCGAAGGGTAAAAAGAGAGCATTCATTGTGTGTGGGAGACATAAAAGAGAAGCCAGCCACAAAGAAGAAAGAAAGACGGCGAACACGGCTCTCATCTCTCTCATTACTGAAGAAGAAGACCACATCTCTCTCTCTCTCTCTCTCTCTCTCTCTCTTCGTAATACTGCATATATATCAATTATATTTAATTGATAGGGGAAAGATCCTTACTTGGATTCGCTTTCCTAAATAATGAAGTATTCGCAGCAGAGTAAATCTGGATCCACGTTCTCGTTCCACCACCAAAGCTTTACCAGGGAGATTCCACAATCACTAGGAAAAGGAATAATTTCCACAACGCAAATGCCATGTGGAAAGGATGGGATAGTGATCTAAAGCAAAGGAAGTAAACCTCCAAAGGGTTTCTCCTTCCTGCGTTTCTTGGAGAAAGGGAGAGAGATGGGAGACGCCGTTTCTGGAAAACTTACGTAATGCAATCTCACTCATGCGGTGGTCACCAAAATGATAACCCTATTTTGTAACCGCCCTAATAGTGAGTTTCCAAATTTTCCCTTGGGCATTTAATTTATTAATTATATTAATAAATTCCAATAGCTCCCACTTGCACAAGGGCAAGTGTTAATCTTTCAATGTGTCCCAGACCCACATGTATATCCCAAATATACATATTCAATCTCTCTGCTATGTATCCTAGATACATAGACCTCTTGTGTCCCGGATACACATGTATATCCCAGATATACATATATATTGATCTCTTCACTATGTATCCCAGATACATAGACCACCTGTGTCCCAGACACTAATATCCACAAGTCATACTGGCAAAATGGGTTGTGCGACCGGTGATATACCTGCACGCGTGAGCCCCAAACTAGAAACCTTCCCAAAAGGCCAAAATGGCACATCACTCATAGAAACAAATCAAATAAGCATTAGTATAACACAGTGTCCTAGGTTTATTCAAACTCACCAGACTAAGGGTATCTTGATCCCTCTGAGAGATCACCTTCTTGTCCTTAAAAAGTTCACTACTGTAACACACACAGTTGGCGCCAGCAAACACTTTTAGGATGCAGTTGAATCAAACCTTTGCTTTCGCCCCAGACCATCACTACACTTAGGATTGACTCCTTTCCCGGTAGTGCCCCTTTAGTTCGAATCTATCATGATCATAGGTAACACCCCAAAGTAGCCACATCAATCCTTCATTTCATGATGTCGTCGAAAGTCACTAAGAACACTAATGGACCATAAGGTCCAGGACTCACACAATGAGAGGAGCAGGGATCCATCCTATCATTTCCAATGATCGCTAAGCACACATAGTATGATATACGTGCTATGGTGGAGCATTCTATATACAATAGAACATATGTCCATCTCAACACCATACAGGTCTTAGTCTAGTCACAACCTCTTGCGCTTAACCCGAGTTTCTTTATTGTCGCCACCCTAGCGCCACATAAAGTACTCGCACTTGGCTCCTATAGGCAACATGAATAGTGGGAACATTCATGTCGATTCTCTTCACATTAGAGAAACTCATCTTGATTCCAAATCAAGGTGACATCATGATTATGAATTGACTTACACAAAGTCATTCACAATCCGTCTCATCTCTGCTTGCCTCCAAGGCGCTAGAGGCGAATGCTCGCGTGAGTGAGCCATTCTCTTGCCTATTGACATATCTTGTTTTATGCTAGAAGAAACACAATCACACAGAAAGTGAATAAAATAAATGCTGGAATAAACTCATATTACTCATTAATAAGAAAGTCTCAGTACAAAAGTAAGTCACAATCTACCCAAGCCCAAGGATTTTACATGAGGAATAAGAACATCCTTGGCTATAGGTTTGGTAAGAGGGTCAGCTACCATCTGACTAGTAGATATGTGCTTAAGTACAAGTTTCTTCCTTGATGTAATGTCTCTAACAAAGTGATATCTCAACTGTATATGTTTGGTTTTCCATGATACTTAGGGTCCTTGACATAGCTAAGAGCTGTTGTACTATCACAGTAGACAAGGGCAGCCTCTTTGGATGTCATCACAATCCCAGTATGTCAAAGGAATCTCCTCAACCAAACAGCCTCTTGAACCGCAGCTGAGCATGCCACATACTTTGCTTCCATGGTCGAGAGGGATATACAAGTCTGCTTCTTGCTACACCACGAAATGGCCCCGCCATTCAGCAAGAAAGCATATCCAGAGGTTGATTTGCGCTCATCGATGTCTCCAGCTCAGCTGGCATTGCTATAGCCAACTAAGTGCAAATCCAATCCTTGGTAACACAACATGTAGTTACTCGTTCCTCTGAGATATCTCAATATCCTTTTGACTGCTTTCCAGTGCTCTATGTCTGGGTTTGATTGGTATCGACTAACCAAACCCACTACATAACAAATAGTCAGCCTAGTACACATCATAGCGTACAGAATGCTACCTACTGCACTGGAATATGGAACTCTTTCCATTTTGGTTTTCTCCTCTGGAGTCTTAGGAACCATATCAAGGCTCAAATGCAAACCCTTCTCCACTGGAGTATCAATTGGTTTGCGATTGTGCATCTGGTATCTCGTCAAGACATTGTCAATATAGGTCTCTTGAGATAAACCCAGTAATCTCTTTTGCCTATTTCTGACAATCTTGACACCAAGCATATAGCTTGCTTCACCCATGTTCTTCTTATCAAATACGGAGGACAACCATTTCTTAATGGTTTCCAATAGCTCATTGCTATTGCTAGCCATAAGTATGTCATCTATGTACAGTGTCAGAATGACATAATTACTATCAGATCTCTTAGTGTAAACACAGTGGTCTTCCTCAAGCATGGAAAACTCATTTTCCATCATAGCTTGGTGGAAGCCCACATTCCACTGTCTACATGCTTGCTTTAAGCCATATATGGACTTCTTAAGCTTGCACAATTTGCGCACAAGTCCATTAGCTTCAAAGCCTTGAGGTTGATCCATATATATCTCTTCCTCAAGTTCTCCATTGAGAAAAGTAGTCTTTACATCCATCTGATAAAGCTCCAAGTCCAACTGAGCAACAATGGCTAGTATGAGGCGGATTGAGGCAAACCTAACCACAGGGGAAAAAGTTTCCTCATAATCAACGCCCTCTTGTTGGGTGTAGCCCTTAGCCACTAAATAAGCCTTGAATCTCTCAATAGATCCATCCGCCTATCTCTTGATTTTTAGAACCCACTTGTTCCCAATTGCCTTTCCGCCCAGCGGCAAGTCAACCAAGTCCTAGACATAATTAACTTTCATTGACTCCAACTCTTCCTCTATTGCTTTCAACCATTCCTTTGAGCTTGACCCCGCAAGAGCTTCCTGCACGCTCTTCGGTTCATGCTCATCGATTGAAGTCATCTCACAGTCGATCTCTTCAAGAGTTACCATGTAGGCTTCATCCTCTATGTCGAAACATCGACGAGGAACTTGCCCGCGCCCACTACGGCGCAAGTGCATGTCAAATTGCTCACCCTCTGAGGTAGCTATCACATCTGCACTCCCACTAGGATCTTCTGGATGAACCCCAGGTTCATTATCCAGAATTTGAATCCTTGGAGTGACAAGATCACTATCTTGTATCTCAAAGAATTCCGATGATTCTTTGTTAACTGCTGAAAGAGATAGAAAATCATTCTCCAAGAATGTTGCATCCCTAGACTCAAGTTCCGTTCTCCTCTCACTCTCATCTAGTCCAATGAAGAAATGGCCCTTTGAGGGTTCAGAATATCTCACAAAGATACACTTTCTTCCTCTGGGTCCAAGCTTTCCATATTGGTGAGAAGTAGAGTGAACATATGCTGCACATCCCCATGCGCGCAAGTAACTCAAATCTAGCTTCCTTCCGGTCCACAACTCATATGGTGTGAAAGGAACCGATTTGGTTGGTACTCTATTGAGGATATAGGCTGCAGTCAGCAAAGCAACTCCCCAATAAGAGATGGGTAGATTTGCCTACGCCATCATGGATCTCACCATGTCTAGCAAGGTTCTATTCCTCCTCTCAGCAACCCCATTTTGTTGTGGAGTCCTTGGAATAGTAAGTTGTCTAGATATCCCCTTTTCATCACACAACCCTTTGAACATATCGGAGAGATACTCTCTACCTCTATCCGTTCTAAGAGTTTTTATCCTTTTATCTAACTGATTCTCAACTAAGCTCATGAATTTCCTAAAACATTCTAGAGCTTCTGAATGTGATGAATGTGACCATACCATGTATAGTCATCTATGAATGTGATGAAATAAGCCTGTCATTTTCTAGTATGCACATTCATGGGTCCACACACATCTCAATGGATAAGTTCTAAAGGAAGAGAGGCTTTCAAAGCCTTTTCAAATGGTTTTCTAGTTGCTTTTCCTGCTAGACATGACTCACTGGTTGGCAAATCAGATAGTGAACCTTGGCCTAAGAGACCTTCTCTTGCCAACCTGTTCATCCTATCTAAGCCAATATGACGTAGTCTAACATGCCACAAATTAGAATCAATACACACAATATCTTGGCAAACAAAAGCACTAGTAGAATTAAATGAATAATCAATTGTATCCAATACAATGAAACCATTATGAAGAAAACCATAATCATAAACTGTATCACCTAGATACAAAACCAAAGAATTGTTTTCAAATACAACTCTAAAACCATGTCTCAAAAACCACTCTTGTTTCTGTTCCCACCTCTGTTACTTTGCCTGGACTGCTGAGGTTGAGCTCTCTCCTTCTTGCGCTTGAAGCTTGCACCCTTACTAGTGCTTGCTTCAGCAGCAAGTACTTTAGTGTGAGGAGCATCGGCCGAAATCCTATCCTCCTCTAGCTCAAGGTGCTTGGCAGCTTGATCAAAAGTCTTGACCTCATCAGCATGAGTCAAGAAGATCTTCATATGCTCCCAAGTCTTAGCAATGACCTGATGACTGCAGAGACTTGCTTCTCATCAGTCTTTTGGAGCCCACATGCACTCAAATCACTAATCATGTTAGATATGATGGTTATATGCTGCCTCATGGTGTGACCCTAGCGCATCTTATAACCGTCAAAGGTGAGTCCGAGCTGGCGGCCTCTTGTGGTGGAAGTCCCTCTGTACTGGAACTTCACAACCTCCCACAAAGACTTTGCAGTAGTATGCTTCTCAAAACGAAGCATCAGGTCATCCCTCGTGGAGCTTAGGATACTAATCCTAGCTACCCGATCCTTCCTCTTCTATGCATTGTAAAGCTCAAGGTTCCTACGATACTGTGAAGTGATACCTTCCTCAGGTGGGGACATAGTCTAGTTTATGGTTTCCAGGATGTTCTATTCTTCTAGGAGATACTGCACCTTTCAGTGCTAGAGGTCATAGTTCCTCTCATTCAGTTTATCTCCTTTCACGAAGTTAGCAACAATGCTCTTGGTAGCAGCCATTTATTCTAGAGACATTATATACTAGGATAAGTTCAACTATTCTAGCATAAAACACAACTCATGCAACAGCAAATCACACTAACATAGTCAACCTATGAGATAAGCACTTAAACCAAAAGAGATGCTAACAAACATTCAATCAAATTCTGATGCAAACCCACATAAACTTATACACTAGTTTCATTCTGTACAAGAAACATGATTGATAGACCCATAAATAAAAAACAGTTTTATTAAAATAAAACATGCAATCATGTTAATGCTATGAGGTGGTTCACACAAAACACTTTTACCTCATTAGCTCCCACTAGGCCATCAATGCTCAAACATCACATAGATTGTGAGCCATTGATGTCCAGTAAATAGAAACACATTCAAAACTGAACAAAAAAAAGTTTTTTTTTTTATTTTTTTCACGAACGAATTTTTTTCAAAAAACGGTAAAAACACATTTTTTCACAAAAAAAAAAATCATCCAAAAACACAATAAAATCCAACAATAAATTTTAAACAAAATTAATTATCATGGATAATTAATTCATGCAAAAATTTACAAGGGAAATTCTCAAGGATCCTCCCATTCGGATCCGAACCCAAAACATAAGGGTTTCCAAAAATCCTATCAATACTCCCATGGGTTTCGTATTAAACCCTGGATTATCAATTCATGCAAAAAATCATAAGGAAAATTTACAAGGATCCTACCATTCGGATCCAAACCCAAAACATAAGGGTTTCCAAAAACCCTATCAATTCTCCCATGGGTTTCGTATTAAACCCTTGATCCTCCCATTGGATCCATACAATTAAATTAAACAATAGGGAGGAACAAAGAATCTTGGGAACCTGTTTCTGATACCAATGTTGGTAATACTGCATATATATCAATTCTATTTAATTGATAGGGGAAAGATCCTTACCGGGATCGCGTTCCTAAATAATGAAGTATTCGCAGCGGAAGTAAATTTGGATCCACGTTCTCGTTCCACCACCAAAGCTTTACCGGGGAGATTCCACAATCACTAGGAAAAGGAATAATTTCCACAACCCAAATGCCGTGTGGAAAGGATGGGATAGTGATCTAAAGCAAAGGAAGTAAACCTCCAAAGGGTTTCTCATTCATGCGTTTCTTGAAGAAAGGGAAAGAGAGATGGGAGACGCCGTTTCTGGAAAACTTACGTAATGCAATCTCACTCACTTATGCGGTGGTCACCAAAATATATAACCCTATTTTGTAACCGCCCTAATAGTGAGTTTCCAAATTTGCCCTTGGGCATTTAATTTATTAATTATATTAATAAATTCCAACACTCTCTCCCTATGTTTCATCTTTATTTTTCTTATGAACTTTGTGATAATGAGTAGCTAGTTCCTTTTCTTTGGGATGTAGATAAACCATGTTTATTTCACTAATTTGATTGTTTTATATCTTCTAGTTGATTGTGTTTGAGTTTGGCCAAAGATGTTCTATAGCTCAGCAAACTAAGCGTGCCAAGCTTCCGCGAAGGACAATAATCTTGCGAAGATAGGGCATATCTAGGAAGACCATCCCTAATTTGCTTGGAAGTATAGAGTTATATCGGTTAGGGAAAAGCATTGGAGATTCGAAATCCCAAAGATCTTCACATATTCATAGTTAACGTTTTTGCATTAATTAGTAGATTCAGTTTAAATTTAGTTTTGTTGAATTCAATCTTAGTGACTTAGCCTTTTAGTTCCCCATAGTTCGACCCCGTACTTTCTGCTTGCTAGATTAGTATAGGATTTTATTTTTGATTGATTAGCGATACGATCAAATTTTGTCCCAAAGAAAAAGAAACTAGCTACTCATTATCACAAAGTTCATAAGAAAAATAAAGATGAAACATAGGGAGAGAGAGAGAGAGAGAGAGAGAGAGAGAGAGAGAGAGAGAGAGAGAGAGAGAGAGATGTGGTATTCTTCTTCAGCAATGAGAGAGATGGGAGCCGCGTTCGCCGTCTTTCTTTCTTCTCTGGGGCTGGCTTCTCTTTTATGTCTCCCGCACACAATGAATGCCCTCTCTTTACCCGTCGATTTGACCTTTATTAGTTTGAAATTTTGGAAAACTCAAAACTAGAAAGTTGTAGATATTTTCAATATCGTTCCATAGCATCTTGAATCACCACAATACAAGCTAGTACAAGAGAGATATACCCAAAATACTGAAGGTAGGTCTGTTTACCCGATTTTCAGATTTATTACCAATTTTGTTCCTTAGACCTCCACCTGTTTCTAATTTGACTAAGATCTCACTTTTCATGATTTCTTGGGCAGCAACATTGAATGCCATGATTTAAAATCCACCAATATATACTATATTTGCCAACTTTACTCCATATTATCTCTAATATCCAAAATCACCTTATTCCTGAAAAATACACAAAAATACTAAATTAGCTCTCTTCAATTAAATAAGTATGGGGAATTAAATCAAATAAATAATGGTAAATGCATGCTTATCAACTTTCCTGCAGGTACTACTACTGTTGACTATGATGGTCAATATTATGAAGACCAAGTTGACGACTCTTATGGTACTGGTTACGGTGACTATGTCGGCGAAGACTGTTAGTATGAGACTGACACTTATCAGGAGTAGTCTGACTCTTGCACTTGAGTGCCAGCGATGGGACATCGTCTCATTATCTTTTTTACCTTTTATAGAGACTTTTAGTTGTCCATTCCCCTTTTTCTTTTGGGAACCATTTGTAATCTTCTTTTTCTTTTGATCTACCTTCCGCTTAGTTTGTGGGATATAATTCCGCTATACTCTACAAATTAATGGATTCGGGGGCGAAGAAGAAAAGTTCTTCAAATTTTTGTTGATACTCAAGCACAGACAAAGTACCCTGTACTAAGGCCATGAACTCGGCCTCCTTGGCATCCTTCACGGCTTCTGGAAAGTTGTTTTTGCAAAATGCTTCTTTAAACTTCTCCCAGGAGACAACACCGGCATTCAAAGTCTCGAGGATAGGCCTAGTGGAAGCCCACCATGCATCAGCTTCATGCTGAAGCTTTTGCTCGGCAAACAACACTTTCTGGAGCATCGAACATTGTAAATGTCTGAAGGCTTTCTCCAGCTCTCGAAGCCACTTGTTTGAAAAGAGAGTGTCCTTTGTTACTCCAGTAAAAGAAGGTACTTGTAACTTTAGGAAACTTTCCATCAAACAAGTGTGGGGTGTGCCGATGAATCTTTCCACAATAGGGGCTGCGGCATTTGAAATTCCAACTCTGGCACGGTTCTCATTGCGAAGGGTAGCAAAACCAGCCATCATCTGGTTAAATTGGGCAGCCTGCTATTGCATCATGTTGGTCATGACGCTGGCGATATCTCTAAAACTTCTGATATCGGGGGCACCAGGAATGCCATTCGTGGTGTGGCTATCTTCCTGTGTTTGCTGGTCAAAACCCCAGCAGGGGGTTTCCTCATTTCTGGCGCTACCGGATCCAACGAAACGGTTTCTAAGCAGGACCATTCTGCAAGAATCAAAGATAAGGACACCAAAATTCAAATTTGTCAAAGGCAACTTGATCAAAGGATAGGATATTCAAATCATGGTTAGAATTATCAATATAGAAATCAAATAAGTCAACATGGGTAAAAATTCCAAGGAATAAATTCAAAAATAAAAAATTTCCAAAAACAGCCCAAGGCAGCGAAATGACCAACTTTGGTCGATGCTTCTTGGTCGATGCCATCGACCAAAGAGGATTGACCAAAATAGTTCTGCGCAAACAATCAGATTTAAAGGGCCCACTTTTCATTTCATTTTCATTTCTCACTCAACCATTTCAAATTTGGCTCTAGGGAAAGCGATTTTCTAGGGTTCTTAAAAGGTTCTAGGACTTGATTCAAGGCTTCAACCACCCTTGCAAGTCTCTCTTGATCATCAACACAAGTAGGTTCTCTTTCTTTCTCTCTTTTCTTGAAAACTTCATTTACCATTGATGTGTTTTTCATTAAAACTGAATAATGCTTGTTGCTAATGGTTAGAATCATGCATGCAGGTGTTTAGAAACATGTTCCCATAAATTTTCAAGTAAGATAAAGCTTCAAACACAATATTGCACTCACTTTGGTTACCAAATCACTATTCATTTCACAAAAAATCCAACTTTACAAAAACTAGTCTCATTTTCAGACCAAAATGAATTTTAGCATGAAGTAAATTTCTACAATACTGATTTACTATAGGGGAGGTGCTCCCACTCTCCGTTCGGTCAAATTCCAATTTTTTTCAAATATCACAAAACCAAGCCAAAAGAGGGATTTTCTCTCTCCTACTTGCTGAATTTTCACCTTGAGAATGTCAAAAAGATGAATTTTCACCAAACGAAGTATTCCAGCATGTTTGTACAGATCTTATGCACATGTTAGAATAATCAAAACAAGTTTTTACCAATATCGAAATTTTCTGAAAATTTACGAAAATGCCTTTCATCTAACAATTACACACTGGGACTAATCCAAATGAATTTCTTTCTTTGTTTCAACAGATTCACCATGCCTAGAGGAGGGCGACGGGTGGATAGAGGTCGAGGACATGTTCCCCGGTCAGAGGTTACGGACGAGGAGCATTTCGTTACTCCTATGGCTGAGTTTCTACATGAGTACTACTTTCACGACATACCGATCGAGCATGGACAGTTGGTTGTTGTGGATGATTTAGAGACGTTTCACATTCGGGAGAGATTGGAGGCTATGGATTCGCTTCATTTGTATACCACAACATATCCAGTCTACCCAGATCTCGTTAGGTACTTTTATAGTAATCTGACTTACCGTATTGAGGATGATCCACGTGCTGGTTTTAGGATTGTCATGGACTCTATGGTTGGGGGCAAGAGATCAGTTTCACTACTAGGACACTGGCTCGCATCTTAGATGTCCCGATTGTACGAGATTCCCGTTGGTGGATTCCCGCCGGTATGGACATCACTGAGGCTCTTCTTCCATACGAGGCATACGAGGTCTGCATGACTCTATGGGATGACATTGACTGCTATATGCCCCGGTGTGCTACCGTGATGCGTCCTTCAGCTCCTGTTTATCGCTCGCATCGTCGGGCTAAACATCCTTCCGAAGGCAGGGCACCATAGCAAGGTGTCAGTGATGGAGGCATTGGTTATCTATAGCATGTACACTATAGTGCAGATTGACTTAGCATACATCATGCAGAATGTCATGATTGATCGGATTGAGTTTCCTGGGGAAAGGAACTTGGCTTTCGGTCGACTTTTGACCCGTATTTTTGAGTATTTTGATGTGGACTTGGAGGATACGCCAATGATTCAGGGTCGGGACATAGGTGAGGACATCAGTTCATGGTTGATCAGAAAGATGGGGCTCCACGATGCCGTCAGATCAGAGGATGAGGATGACATCGATGATGCATCAGGGGATGATGACTCAGAGGATGAGGGTACTGAAGACGATGATGGTGATGATAGTGGTGATGAGGACGACGATGAGCATGGGGAGGATGATGATCAGGGAGATGAGGATCAGGGTCATGATGAGGCTCCGAGACATGAGGAGATTCCCACTCCATGATTCTCTGAGATCGAAGGTCCATCTCACACGACTTCTAAGGCTCCAAGTGTGGCTTCTCATCAGTCATCGATTCATTCCATACTTGAGAGGATTGAGGTTCGTCAGGAGGCTATAAAGGCTGGACAGAGGAGGATGGAGTTACACATGTGCACCCTAGGTGAGAGGTTTGCACGAATGGAGGAGGAGTTCAGATCTAGGAGGGATCAGACAGATCGTCGGAGTCGATCATCTATGTAGATAGTACTAGGAATTTTCTTCTATGCTCTCTTGGATGTATTTCCTTTCAGACTTGTAA
Source organism: Hakea prostrata (assembly GCF_041222555.1). Classification (NCBI taxonomy): domain Eukaryota; kingdom Viridiplantae; phylum Streptophyta; class Magnoliopsida; order Proteales; family Proteaceae; genus Hakea; species Hakea prostrata. The sequence continues at coordinate 27,009,943 of NC_142604.1, forward strand.
AACTCTCTTATGTGATTAATGAAGTTCAGTTATTTCGTTTATATTATTGTGTCTTATTCATGAATCAATTTGTGCTTCACTAATTTGGTTTCTAATCCAGGTTATCTATTATTCACCTCTAAGAGCACTTGAGTCACTTTTGGATCTGTGACTCGGAATGTTCCGTCATCGTTTCTGTGGTCAGGGTTCCACTTGATCTTGGGCTCTGATACCAATCTGTCACATCCACCTAGCCGGTCCCCTATCTTGCATACCCGGGAATGTGATCCACAGTCCAAGGATCAAGAATCGAGGGACCATGCCTCCCACATACGCGATAACACAATCATGAACAATAATAATCAAGGTAAAAGCAACTAATAATAGATATCATGAATAAGATAAGATTCAATAAATCAGAGTGTGGAAAATAGATAATGTCAATATGTAAGTTGATCATAAAAATGAGAGAATAAGTGAAAATCACTCTCTCGAAGCAGCGGAAATGAAGTATAATCAAGTTAGTTACAATCCCATGTTTCAAAAGATAAGTCAAAGGAAGTTAATTACTTAAGCAATTGTTCCATAATAAACCAAGGAAATGGGGCACTAGACTAGTGTTTCTTCTATCCTAATGATCGTCTCCTCATAGGTGTGGATGAAGAAAGCCAGCTCTGCCACTCCCGCACTATCGTGGGGCTAACCTTGGTACGAAGAGTAATCCTCTTCAGCACCAAAACTCTGATCTTCACTGAAGCTATCACCCGGAGGGTAGTATGCGGGATCAAAGTCCATCTCGAAGAAGGCGCCATCAGAATCTTCGGTACCTGTAGGATAATCTAAAATTATTATACAAAAGGAATGAGTTCGAAGAACTCAGCAAGGTAGTTATTCCATAATTTAAAATCATACATGTACAAGACATAACATAAATGCAATGTGATATGAAACATATGATGCAAATATGATTCTAACTCTATGAATGCTAGTCTCTATGGTAGACATGCTTTAAGTCATAGCACCATACTTCTTTGGGTTGTCAGTCACTCTCCCTCAACCTATTCCGTATCTTGGGAATGCCGTGGTAATTGGGTAAAGTCCTTTCAAACCATGGTAGGGGAATCGGTCACCGCTCTCTCACATCACCATTTCGTATAAGTACTGGCGCATGTCATAGTAAAGCCTAGCCCAATGCAAGTCATCTACTCAGTCGTATCAAGTCGGATCCAGATACGTCCATTCCTCGCCCCTGGCGATCCTTTTCGGTATCCTTCACACCAGAGTCAGCGTAATCCCAGATTACGGACTCATCAACCCTATTCGTCATCCACAAATAGTAAACGGGAAGCTCTCACGTCCTCTCATGGATTGGTTACCGGTCTTGAGCGCCCGTGAGCCGAAGTCTACCTATTTGCAACCCTACCAATAAATGACCCCTTTCGGGTATCTGTAGCATGGTTTATGTCCCCTACCAGATTGGTTACTGACCTAGAGCGCCCATCAAACCATACACTACCATGGGTCGTTTGGTCTCAATGCCCTTCCGATTTGGGTCTGACACGACAAGGACAATCCTAGCCACACAACTAGACAATCCTATGTATGTCATCCAATAACCCGGGAAAGTGTCGATAGGCACCTTCGGAGAACATCCCATACTATTCCCTCCGATGCCCAAGGACAAAAATGTCAATAGGACACTCCCAATCCCAAGTTATATGTAGGCAATCACATATTCAAGTTCATCATTTCTCATGCATCCAATACATCTTCACGATAAAAGTTAAATCATAATATTGAAATGATTCATCATAGACACAAGTAATCAAAATAATAAATTAATATGACAAGAGTATATGAATCACAATACTACTGTCCTAACAATGTATAACAGTCTTATAATAATTGAAAGGAATCAAGAGACTATGTTCTTTAAGTATAAGCACAATTCATAAGTTTATGGCCTATATGTTTATGGAGATAACCATCCTTACCTTAGGCTGAGTTGATGATGAATTGAGAATTACCAAGAAATGGTCCAAAAGAAATGTTAAGACCCTAAACAAACATCAATAATAAGTTAGAGAAGAAATCGGAAAGATCGGATGTTAAACGGGTCAAAACTGGCTAAGGTTGCTGTCAGCAACAACTTTGGTCAATGGTCTTTGGTCGATGGCATCAACCAAAGAGGATCGACCAAAACTTCTTCGGGACAGAATAGTGGATTTTGGGGGTTTTGATCCGAAATTGGTTTTCCGGGTTTCGGATCGATCCGGAACTTGGAGGAATGCTTAATAACAGTATGAGGACACTACAAATCAAGAAATTAACATAATCCAATGGTCTAAATAGAAAGCCCCAAATTGAGCTATCAAGTTCAAGAGACAAGCATTATAGTATGAATTGGAATTGATTGCATTGGCATTGAAAAGGCATGCATTGGCTCGGGGAACTTATAAAAATTCGATTAGAATCATATGCTAGTGATAAACATGTACATAGCATACCATACAACTTAGTTTTGTACAAAATGGCATGATGTTAAGAGGAAAATTAAAGAATACATATGCTAGGCTTGAGATGGGGGCATAGCATCAATAGATAGCTAAGAGGATCATAGGTTAAGCAAGGGTGGACACTTGGAGTGATGGTTGCAAGGTTGTAGCACCATCTCCAAGGTCTCAACAGCAAAAGAGGGAAAGAAAAGAATATGAAAAGGTAGAGTAGAGAGTGGAATGATGAATCATACCTTGCAGTTGTAGATGGAGACAAGAAACAATGATTAACAATGAATTTTGGTGGAGTATCCTTCACATATGCCTAGGAGTTGCTTTGGGAAGCTCCCCCCCCCCCCCCATGTTCTCAGGAGTGAAAATGATTGCAATAGGGCTCAAAACACGAGGCTAGTATAAATAGATTAGGGGATATTCCAAAGAATCATTAACTTGGCTGACTGGGAAACTTTGGTCGATGGTCCTTGGTTGATGGCATCGACCAAAGAGGATTGACCAAAATATTTCTCAACAGAAAAACAACTATAGTTCAGTAACTTCAAGCAAGGATTTGGAGGGCTATACAAGGTCAAATTGAATGGGGTTTTCTTCTACAATTCAATCAAGAAGTCTAGTTTCGGGGAATACCTTTGGATTGTGCATGGGAGGTCATTAGGTACTTCAACTAAATCAATCTTCTCCGATGCGCAGACTTTCCTTAAACACCGACAATGTACTCAAGCAAGGGGTATCATCGTCAATGTCCATGGGCTTGGTCTCCAACTCATAGTTATCAATCAAAAGGGTCCATAAGTCTCTTCTACCACCGATATTACAAATATGAGGAAGCGCAAGCTGAAGAAGCTTACTATACGCAAGGTGCTGGCAACTATGAAGATCACGTTGGTGATTCCTCGTGTGATCATGTTACGTACCATGATTAGCTCTTCCGTGGAGTGGGAACGTCTGTGCGTGGTTGATGAAGTCTATGTTTATGAAGACGTTCTCTATTAAGTAGAAAACATTTAGCTAGTTTAGTTATCATTTCCTTACTTTCCTTTGAGAACAATTGTGTTTTCATTTTGATTTACAAGCTACATTCCGCTGTAACTGTGGAGTGAGATTCCGCTGCACTCTACTCCTTTTTTATTATAACTACATTTGGTATAGTTTTTGCACTCTGATTACTTTGTCATTTCTTTCCTTATTTGGATCTCTTGTTCATTTCATTATACATTGATTATGTTCTGTTCATGATTATGTTATTGCATATGTGGGAGGATGATTTCCTCGATACTTGTTCTTCGGGGCTGTGGATCACACACTCGGGTATGCCAGATAGGGTACCGGCTGGGTGGATGTGACAAAGTGGTATCAGATTCCAAAGTTCAAGGAAATCCTAACCACAGAAAAATTACTTGAGCATTTCTGAGTCATAGATCCAAAAATGACTCAATTACTCTTAGAAGTGAATAATAGAACACTTGGACTAGAAACTTAATTAGTGAAGCATAATTGGTGACTTGAATAATACACAATAAATATGATTTAGCAAACGTCACATAAAGCAATAAAATGAAAGTGCATAATATACAATAATAAAGTGAACCTCATTAATTTTAAGGAAGGTCTACAACGATTACAACTGATAAAGCATAAAGAGAAAATCCTAAGTACAATCTATCTAGGTGATCTACTCTAACCTCTAAATGCTCTGAAATCCTCTGGCAACTGAGTAAGCTTAGACTCCATCCGTCCCTGTCTCAACTCTATCTGCTCCTGCCGTGACTCCATAGTACGATACATCCGCTCCTGTTTGACCTCCATCGTCTCTAGCATGGAAGTCATAGATCTCATCTATGCACCCAGATCCAAAGTCTCTGGAACTGTGTGTGACGGACCTCCAACCTCAAAATGCGATGATGTGGTGATCTCATAATGCTCCGGATCAGCCTCATGCATCTCAGTATCATCTCTGGTCTGATCATCACTATTAGGACCGACATCCTCTCCTCCACCATCTAACTCGTCATCCTCCTCCTCAGTATCATCATAATCCTCCCCCTCGGATCTCACAGTCTGGGTGAGTTGCATCTGTGGAATGGTCCTCATCCCGATCACACACCCCAGTGCTCCAGTGACTACATTTGTATCCTCTAGACTCACCCCAAAGTGTCGGAAGACTAATGTCAGTAATCTCCCAAAACAAAGGTTCCTCATAATCGGATGTGCCACCAAATCTATCATGACATTCTGGATTATGTAGATGCGATATATGAGTGGGGCCTCCATCACTGTGACCCGATGATGATGTCCGGCCTTCGGTATGATATTTCGGCCCACAATGCGATTGATAATTAGAGCAGAATCTGCCATCTGCCTGCTATTCCATGGAGTGTAACACCCTCAGTCATTCCAAAGAGTGGAACATATCTCGTGAATCTCATAGGGCAACAGGTAGCTGTCCACCTCAGCTCCTGAGGGTATCCATACACACTGTCGTGGATAGTAAGGCACTAGGAGAATCTGTGCCAGTGTCCTCATGGAGAACGGAATCTGTGTCTCCATGACCTTGCTCTCAATGATTAGTCAGAAAGGACGGTCTCGACCTCTAGCCTCCTCAATGGATGTGAGGTTACTGAAGAACAACCTCACCAGCTCTGGGTAGACGAGCAAGTTCACTATGAAAAGATGGGTGCACTCCAAAGTGTTGAACATCTGTCGGATCCTGAACACCCTCATCTGTCATAAGTATAGTAGTCGCCCGAACTCGATGCGACAATACTCGAAGAACGCTTCATACAAGAACTCGGCCTGCGGTGTATCGAACCGGTCAAGCCATAAAACCTCCTCTCTCGGCTGAGATGGAACTCGACCTCTACCTCTCCGAACACCCACTAGATGACCTTGGCCCCAACCTCGTGCTCCTCTCTGCATGTTGTGAATGTCTGTGGAAAAGACAAAGGACATTGCATGTCAGTGTTATTTCAAAATTTCAGCTAGAAGGGCATTTTCGTAATTTTTCAAAAAAATTTAAATTTGGGGAAAATGCAAATTGAACATACTAGCATGTGCATAATTCTTGAAATAACATGTTAAGATGTTTTATTTGAAGAAAATCCGTCGAAATCTTGGTCTAAAGTCAAATTCAGCATGAAGGAAAATTGGGGATTTTTGCAAATTAGGTCAAAATTGGATTTTTGAAATTTCTGAAATTGGTTGAATCAAACTACATGTACACATCCACAATATCATTTCAAGCATGTAGCATTTGATTTCGTGTGAAACTCCAAGCGGATTGTTAGAAATCGAAGTTTTTCTAAAGATTGGCGATTTCGGTTGCGAAAGTGATGAAAAAGTGCAAGATTGTGTTAGAACTTGTTATCTAAGCATGGCATTGTGTTAAAAATTCATGGAACATGTTTCTAAGTGCTCCTAGACATGATTTCTAACAATAGACATAAGTAAAACATGATTTTTGTTGAAATGCTAGAATGATAAGATGAATTTGAGAATGAGAATGAGTGTTTACCTTTTTTGATGATCTAAGTGAGATGAAGTGTTGTTGTTGAAGCACCAAACTACTTGTAAAACACTTAGGAAGACCTTAGCACCTCTTCTCCAGAGCTCCCCTCTCAAGTTTGCAAGGTTAGAAGTGAGTTTGAAATGAGGTTTTGGCACTTAAAACCTAATTTTTCGCGTGCTGTGAGCCTTGGTCAATTGGGCCAATCAACCAAGCAGTCGACCAACAGTCACAATAGCTCCAATTTCTAATGAATTTTGGAAAATTGTGATTGTTGTCCTATGATTGTTTATTTGATGACTAAGTGGATGTATATGAGTATGATTTAAGATTCCCAATCATTTGGACTTGTGGATTATGTTGAATCTTTGATTTTCGGTGTTTTGATGTTTTCAGCTTTCCAGAATGGTTTTGTTAAGAAGTGGTCGTGGTGGATCCAGTAGCTACGGGAATAGTGAGATACCTTTTGGTGGTTCTGATCAGCAGACCCATATTGGTGACCAAGGTACTCATGACATACCCGGTGCCCTGAACATCAGAATTTTCCGTGATATTGCCAACATTATGAGCAATATGATGCAACAGCAGGCAAATCAGTTCAATAAGATGTTGACAGGTTTCATGACTTTGCACAATGAGACTTGTGCTGGTGCTAATGGGAACCCTCATGCCGCAGTCCTGAATGCGGAAAGGTTGGCTGGAACTCCTCATACTTGTTTGATGGAGAGTTTCTTGAAGTTGCAAGTTCCCACCTTCACCGGAGTGTCCAAGGAGGCCTTGTTTCCGAACAAGTGGTTGCGAGAGTTAGAAAAGGCTTTCCATCAACTGCAGTGTTCTGAAGCTCAGAATATTTTGTTCGCTGACCAAAAGCTTCAGCACGATGCTTGGTGGACCTCCACTTGGCCTATCTTAGAAGAGCTTTATGCAGGTGTTGTGTCTTGGGAAGTTTTCAAAGAGGCTTTCTACAAGAATTACTTTCCTGAAGCCGTGAAGGATGCTAAGGAAGCCGAGTTTATGGCTTTGATGCAAGGATCCTTGTCTGTGTTGGAATAGCAATAGAAGTTCTAAGAACTCTTCTTCTTTGCTCATGACTCTTTGAAGCCTAACCGTGAAAAGGTGGAGAAATTCTTCAAAGGATTGCGACCTGCAATAAGAGAGTATCTCACGGTTCAGCCTATTGAGAGCTATGCTCAAGTGGTTCAGAATTCGGAAAAGTTGGAATAGACTGAGAAGGAGAACGCTCATGTGCAAAGACCTTGGCAGTTAAGGAATCCTGGCTTCGTTGACTGTACGGAGAGGCACTTTGTTAAACCTACACCATACTCTACTCCTACTTTCCAGCCTAGGAGTGTAGATCAGAGTCCTGGATTTAAGCAAGTCGGACAGCATAATCAGTATGGTGGGAATAGACAATCAGTGAATATTCCTAATGCTAGGCTTGTGAATGCAAATTCTAGACCTTTGGTTCAGAAGCTCCCTGTTGCAACTACCCTAGTTGGACCCCTAAGGACTTTGTTTGCTTTTTCTACTAGCAGACCGGTCACTTCGCTTGTGCTTGTCTGAAGAGGCTAGTTCAACAGTCTGCTCCTATAGCGAAGAGTGCTCTTGCCCCCCCTCCAGTAGATGTGTTCAGTATTACAAGTAACAAACAAGATGCAAGTCATGATGTGGTGACGGGTACATTGTTAGTCGCTTCTATACCTGCATTTGTCTTATTTGATACGGTTGCATCACATTCGTTCATATCATCTGCATTCATTAAGAAGACTGACCTAACACTTGAGAATTTATCTAGTTGTTTATTGATTAGTTGTCACATCAACCCAGCCGGTACCCCATTTGGAATACCCGGGAATGTGATCCACAGTCCAAGGATCAAGATTCATAGGTCCATGCCTCCCACATACACAATGACATAATCATGAACAATGATAATCAAGGTAAAAACAACTAATACTAAGTATCATGAATAAGGTAAGATTAAATAAATCAGAGTGCGGAAGACAAATAATATCAAAGCAGCGGAAAAGAAGTGTGATAAAGTTAATTACATGTCCAAGTATTTAAAGATAATCCAAAAACAAGTTAATTACAGATCCAAATACTCCAAAAATACACAAGGGAAATGGGGCACTAAGCTAGGGTTTCCTCTACTCTAATAATAGTCTCCTCAATGGTATGATTGAAGTAAACCCAGCTTTGCCGCTCACGCACAACCATGGGGCTAACCCTGGTGCGAATAGTAATCCTCCTTGGCACCAACACTTAGATCTTCACAGATGCCACTACCCGAAGGGTAGTATGCGGAATCATAGTCCGTCTTGAAGGGGGTGCCATCATAATCTTCGGTACCTGTAGGATAATCTAAAAACATTTGTACAAAAGGAATGAGTTCGAAGAACTCTGCAAGGTAGTTATTCAATAATTAGAAATCATACACATACAGAACATACATAATGCAATGTGATATGGAACATATGAAGCAGTATGATTCTAACTCTATGAATTCTAGTCTCTAGGGTAGACATGCTTTAAGTCATAGCACCATACTTCTTTGGGTGGTCAGTCACTCCCCCTCAATCATACAAGATCTCTTGGGTTTGCCAGGGAAGTTCGATAAAGTCATCTCAAAAACCATGGTAAGGGAATAGGTCACCGCTCTCTCACATCACCGTTTGGTATATGTATTGGCGCATGTAACAGTAAAGCCTAGCTCAATGCAAGTCATCTACTCAGTCGGTCAAGTTAGATCCAGATACGTCCATTCCTCGCCCAAGGTGATCCTTTCCGGTATCCTTCACACTAGAGTCAACGAAATCCCGGATTTCGGACTCATCAACCCTATTGGTCATCCACAAATAGTAAACGGGAAGCTCTCACGTTCTCTCACGGATTGGTTACCGGTCTTGAGCGCCCGTGAGCCAAATCTAGCCATTTGCAACCCTACCAATAAATGGCCCCTTTTGGGTATCCGTAGCATGGTTTATGTCCCCTACCGGATTGGTTACCGGCCTAGAGCACCCATCCAACCATACACTACCACGGGTCGTTCGGTCTCAATGCCCTTCCAATTCGGGTCTGACACGACAAGGATAAACCTAGCCACCCAACTAGACAGTCCTATGTATGTCATCCAATAACCCGGGAGAGTGTCGATAGGCACCATCGGAGAACATCCCATACTATTCCCTCCAAGGCCTAAGGACAGAAGTGTCAATAGGACACTCCCAAATCCCAAGTTATATGTAAGCAATCACATATTCAAGTTCATCATCTTTCATGCATCCAATACATCTTATCATAAAAGTTAAATCATGATATTGAAATGAATCATCATAGACATAAGTAAACAAGAATAGTAATGTAACATGACAAGAGTATAAAGATTTCAATACTACTGTTCTAACATGTATAACAATCTTATAAAGATCTAAAAGTAATCAAGAGATTCTATTCATAAACAAGAACATAAATCATAAGTTGGTGATCTATATGTTTATGGAGATAACCATCCTTACCTTGGGTTGAATTGATGATGAGTTGAGAATATCAAGAAATAGTCCAAAATAATTGTTAAGACCTTAAACAAACATCAATAATAAGTTATTGAAGAAATTGGGAAGATAGCATAGCATGTCTTATAACTCAGTTTGGTATAAAATGGCATGATGTTAATAGAAAATTTAAGGAATACATATGCTAGGCATGAGATGTAGGCATAGCATCAATGGATGGTTAAGAAGATCATAGGTTAATCATGTGTAGACACTTGGAGTGGTGGTTGCAAGGTTGCAGCACCATTTCCAATGTCTCACCAGCAAGATAGGAATAGAAAAGAATAGAAAATGGTAGGATAGAGAGTGGAATGGTGATTCATACCTTGGTGTGGAAGATGTAGACAAGAACCAATAATAAACAATGAGTTTTTGATGAGGTGCCCTTCACATTAGCCAAGGAGTTGCTTTGGGAAGCACTCCCCACGATTTCAGGTGAGAAAATGATTGCAATAGGGCTCAAGGCTCGAGGTTATAATAAATAAAATGGGAATATTCCATGGAATAATTAACTTGGCAGACTGGGAAACTTTGGTCGATGTTTTTGGTCGATGGCATCGACCAAAAGGATCGACCAAAATGTTTCTCAGCAGAAAAACAGGTTTAGTTCAGCAACTTCAAGTAGGGTTTTGAAAGGCTATACAAGGTCAATTTGAGCGAGGTTTTCTTCCACAATTCAATCAAGAAGTCTAGTTTTGGGGAATACCTTCGGATTGTGCACAGGAGGTCATTAGGTACATCAACTAGATTAATCTTCTCCGATGCGCAAACTTTCCTTAAACACTGACAATGCATTTAAGCAAGGGGTATCATCATCAATGTCCATAGGCTCAGTCTCCGAATCATGATCATCAATCAGAATGGTCCATAAGTCTCTTCTACCACCGCTTCAGGTCTTTGGACCTAAATACAACAGTGGATCCGGGTTAGGGTCAGGGTTAGAATAGGGCTGGATATTACATTCTCCCCCCCTAAAAGAAATTTGTCCTCGAAATTGAAAGTGTACCTTTGCTTCCAAAAAGATGAGGAAACTTCTCCTTCATGTCATCTTCTTTCTCCCATGAAGCTTCTTCGGGGGTATGGTTCTTCCATCGAATCTTCACCAAAGGGATGGTGCAATGCCGCAACTGCTTGTCCTTTCTATCTAGGATTTTAGCTGGTCCTTCATCGTAAGAAAGATCGGCACTAAGTCATTCAGGTGCTTGCTGTAGTATGTGCTCCGGGTTCTCTATGTACTTTCAAAGCATTGAGACATGGAACACATTGTGAACTCCAACAAGAGATGGAGGCAAGGCCAAGCGGTATGCTACAGGTCCAACCTTTTCCAAAATCTCCAAAGGTCCAATGAAGCGGGGGCTAAGCTTTCCTTTCACATTGAATGTCGTCACCCCTTTCATAGGTGATACTTTGAGGAAAACTTTCTCTCCGATTGGAAATTCTAAGTCGGTTCTTCTCTTGTCGGCATAAGATTTCTGTCTAAATTGAGCAGACTTGATCCTTTCCCTAATCGTATCAACCATATCACTTGTAGCTTCTATCATCTCTGGACCTAAGACTTTTCTTTCACCAGTCTCAGTCCAATACAAAGGCGTTCTACAAGTGTTACCATACAAAGCCTTAAACGGAGCCATGCCTATTGTTGCTTGATAACTGCTGTTATAGGCAAACTCAACTAAGGCTAAGTGTTCATCCCAATTTCCACCCATGTAAACCACACAAGCTCTAAGCATGTCTTCTAGTATATGAATTGTCCACTCAGATTGTCCATCAGACTGTGGGTGATGAGTTGTACTCAGATTCAATTGGGTTCCCAAGGCTTTCTGCAAACCATTCCAAAACCTTGAGGTGAACCTAGGATCACGGTCAGATACAATACTCACCGGCACTCCGTGTAGACGAACTACATTGTCCACATAAAGTCTAGCTAGATTATCCAAGGTGTAAGTGATCTTCATAAGAATAAAATGGGCTGATTTGGTCAACCTATCAACAATCACCCACAAAGTGTCATTTCCCTTACTCGTCCGAGGCAAGCTAGTCACGAAGTCCATTAAGACATCTTCCCACTTCCAACTAGGAATAGGAAGGGGCTGAAGTAATCCAGATGGGGGTTGACGAACAGCTTTCACACGTTGGCAAGTTTCACACCTGGCAACGAAGTCTTCAACGTCCACTTTCAATCCGTTCCACCAAAAATGTTCCCTTAAGTCCTTGTACATTTTGGTACTTTCAGGGTGTATTGTAAAGATGGACTGGTGTGCTTCTTTCAATATTTCCTTCTTGATTTCATCAACAGTAGGCACACAGAGTCTACCTCTAAACAATAAGGTACCATCCATAGATGTACTAAAAGCAGGGTCCATTTCTGAATTCGAGGCAATTTTATCAATCTTCTCTTTCAACTCTAGATTAGAACTTTGCAAAGCAACAATTTTATCTCTAAGAGAGGATCTTGCAGTCATGGCATAAAGAATACAATCCGAACCCTTAGGGAGCACTTCCAAACCAAATTTTTTTATCGAGGACAACAAAGGACGACTCAAGGCATTTAAATCAAATTCTTTTCTTTGACTCTTTCTACTAAGAGCACCTGCCACTACATTTTCTTTACTAGAGTGGTACTGGATGTCACAATCATAGTCAGAGACAAATTCCAACCATCTTCTTTGTCTCATATAAAGCTCCTTTTGGGTGAAAAAGTATTTCAAACTTTTATGATCCGTAAAGATGGCGATCTTCTCACCGTATAGATAGTGTCTCCAAATTTTCAAAGCAAATACAGCAGCTGCAAGCTCTAAGTCATGAGTGGGGTAGTTCTCTTCATAATCCTTTAGTTGTCGAGAGGCATAAGCCACTACCTTACCGTGTTGCATCAACGCGCAACCCAAACCGATTTTAGAAGCATCAGTGTAGACTGTCAATCCACCGGGACTATCAGATATAGTCAAAACCGGAGAGCTTGTCAATCTAACTTTTAGCTCTTCAAAATTCTTCTCACAAGAATCGATCCAAACAAACTTCTCTTCTTTTCTAGTTAGCTTAGTCATAGGGGCAGCCAACCTAGAAAAGTTTTCAATAAATCTCCGGTAGTATCCTGCCAATCCAAGGAAGCTTCTTATCTCAGTCATGGTCTTCGGTCTTTCCCAATCAGTAACAGTTTGAACTTTCTCTGGGTCAACACGAATACCCTCGGCTGAAACAACATGGCCAAGAAATACTACACTTGAGAGCCAAAAGTCACACTTGCTAAACTTAGCATAGAGTTTCTTTTCTCTCAACCTTTGCAATGTGAAGTTCAGGTGCTCCACATGCTCTTCTTCATTCTTTGAATAAATCAAGATGTCATCAATGAAAACGATTACAAACTTATCGAGCACATCCTGAAATACTCAGTTCATGAGGTCCTTGAACACGACAAGGGCATTAGTTAAGCCGAAAGGCATCACTTTAAATTCATAATGTCCATACCTTGTTCTGAATGCTGTGTTAAAGATGTCACTTGACTTCACTTTCAACTGGTGATATCCCGATCTCAAATCAATCTTTGAGAAGACAGCAGCACCCTTCAACTTCTCAAAAAGGTCATCAATTCAAGGCAAAGGGTATCTATTCTTGATTGTTAGCTTGTTCAATTCCCGGTAGTCAATGCACAGACGCATAATACCATCTTTCTTCCTTACAAACAAGACTGGAGCTCCCCAAGGCGATACACTTGGCTGCACAAAACCTCTCTCTAAGAGTTCATTCAACTGAGTTTGCAACTCTTCTAGTTCGGTAGGTGCCATTCTGTAAGGGGCCTTGGATACAGGAGCCACTCCAGGAATTAAGTCTATAGAAAACTCAACTTCCCTATCAGGAGGCAAACCTGACAACTCATCCGGAAAAACATCAGAAAACTCACTAACAACTCTGACTTCTTCAAGTCTCTTCTTCTCTTTGACCTTGCTTCCAGACGAAGCACCTTCCACTAGGGCATGGACTTGCATTAGAGTGGACAAGGTCTTCTTGCTAAATCTCCCCTTCTCTCCTTGAAATTCGAAAACCGAATTCTCTTCTACATGGAACTGGATCTTCTTCGAGTAACATAAGATCATGGCATTGTAGAAGGTCAACCAGTCGATTCCCAAGATTACATCAAAATCTCTCATGTCAAACAATACAAGATTTGCCTTCAGATTCCTTCCACAAATCAAACAGAACAATCTTCTAACACTTTATCTAGTTTAACAGCAGACCCAACAGGGGTACAAATAGACAAATAACTAAATAAACATCGAGGTGTCAAGTTAGTCTTCAAGGCAAAAGTAGATGATATGAGTGAATGTGATGCACCCGTATCAAATAGTACAAATGCGGGAAGAGAAGCAACTAACAGAGTACCTGTGACAACATCGTGACAGGGATCTCGCTCGACACCAGATATGCTAAACACTCTACCAGAGGGAGGGGCAGAGGTAGTAGAAAGAGTACTCTTCACGACAAGAGCTTGAGGTTGCATTGACTTCTTGGGGTAGAAACGAGCATAATGGCCTGCTTGCTTGCAGAGGAAGCAGGTGGAGTCTCTCGGTCCAATAGGAGCTGCAGCAGGGGGAGGTCTTTGATATGCTGGCCTAGGATTCACCATCCCAGGTCTAGGAGGATAAGTAGCTCCCTGAGGTCTGACTTCACTGGACTGACCATGATAGCTCACAGGAAGGGAATTAGGATTCTGGCCAAAATTTCTCGGCTGAAAGGTGGGAGGTGGGTAAGGAGTAGGTCTAGCAAAACGCCGATCAGTGCGGTCTACAAAGCCAGGAGGCCTAGATTGCCAGGGTTTCTGAACTCGAGCATTTTCCTTCTCATTTTCTTCAAGCTTCTTCAAGTGTTGGACCACTTGAGCATATCCTTCAAGAGGCAAGACAGTGAGGTATGCCTTGATAGAAGGCCGCAAACCCTTGAAAAACTTCTTCGCTTTGGCTTCATCAGACTTAAAGGATTCGGGGGCGAAGAAAAAGAGTTCTTCAAATTTTTGTTGATACTCAAGCACAGACAAGGTACCCTGTACTAAGGCCATGAACTCGGCCTCCTTAGCATCTTTTACAGCTTCCGGAAAGTAGTTCTTGCAAAAAGCTTCCTTAAACTTCTCCCAGGTGACAACACCAGCATTCAAGGTCTCAAGGATAGGCCTAGTGGAAGCCCACCATGCATCAGCTTCTTGCTGAAGCTTCTGCTCGGCAAACAACACTTTCTGAGCATCAGAACATTGCAAATGTCTGAAGGCCTTCTCCAATTCTCGAAGCCACTTGTTCGGAAAGAGGATGTCCTTTGTCACACTAGTAAAAGAAGGTACTTGTAACTTTAAGAAACTTTCCATCAAACGGGTGTGGGGTGTCCCGGTGAATCTTTCCACAAGAGGGGCTGCGGCTTCAGAAGTTCCAACTCCGGCACGGTTCTCATTGCGAAGGGTAGCAAAACCAGCCATCATTTGATTAAATTGGGCAGCCTGCTGATGCATCATGTTGGTCATGACACTGGCAATATCTCTAAAGCTTCCGATATCGAGGGCACTAGGGATGCCATTCGTGGTGTGGCTATCATCCTGTGTCTACCGATCGAAGCCCCCAGTAGGGGTTTCCTCGTTTCCATTGCTGCCATATCCGACGAAACGGTTTCTAAGTAAGACCATTCTGCAAGAATCAAAGATAAGGATACCAAGATTTTAAATCTGACAAAGACAATTTGATCAACGAATAGGATAACCAAATCATGGTTAGAATCATCAATATAGAAATCAAATAAATCAATATTGCTTACAAATTAAAGGAGTTAAGTCAAAAATCAGAAATTCCCAAAAACAGCCCAAGGCAGAAAACTGGCCAACTTTGGTCGATGGCATCGACCAAAATAAATCCTACGCGAAAAATCAAAATCAGATTTAAAGGGCCCACTTCTCATTTCATTTTCATTTCTCACTCAACCATTTCGAGTTTGGCTCTGGGGAAAACGATTTTTTAGGGTTTTCAAAGGTGCTAGGAATTGATTCAAGGCTTCAACCATTCTTGGAAGTCTCATTTGATCATCAACACAAGTAGGTTCTCCTTCTTTTTCTCTTTCCTTGAAAACTTCATTCACCATTGATGTGTTTTCCAATAAAACTGAATAATACATGTTGCTAATGGTTAGAATCATGCATGTAAGTGATTAGGAGCATGTTTCCATAATTTTTCAACTAAGTCTAAGTTCCAAACACAAGATTGCATTCATTTTGGTTATCACAACACTATTCATTTCACAAAAACTTGTCCCATTTTGAAACAAAATTGAATTTTAACATGAAATAAATTTCTACAATACTGATTTACTATGGGGAAGGTGTTCCCACTCTCCATTCGGTCAAATTCCAATTCTTCAAAAATCACAAATGCAGGCCAAAGGAGGGATTTTCTCTCTTACTTGCTGAATTTTCGCTTTGAATATGCCAAAAAGATGGATTTTCACCAAATGAAGTATTCTAGCATGCTTGTACAGGTCTTATGCATATGTTAAAATAATCAAATCAAAATTTTACCAAGATCGAAAATTTCTGAAAATTTACGTAAATGCCCTTCATCTAACAATCATACACTGGGACTAATCCAAATGGGTTTCTTTCTTTGTTTCAACAGATTCACTATGCCTAGAGGAGGGAGACGAGTGGATAGAGGTCGAGGACTTGTTCCCCGGGCAGAGGTTACGGACGAGGAGCATTTTACTACTCCTATGGCTGAGTTTCTACATGAGCACTATTTCCATGATATACCGATCGAGCATGGACGATTGGTTGATGTGGATGATTTAGAGGTGTTTCGCATTCGAGAGAGATTGGAGGCTATGGATTGGCTTCACTTATACACTACGGCACAACCAGTCTATCTAGTTCTTGTCAGGTACTTTTATAGTAACCTAACTTACCGTATAGAGGATGATCCACGGGATGGTTCTAGGATTGTCATGGATTCTATGGTCGGAGGCAGGGAGATCAGTTTCACTACTAGGACACTAGCTCGCATCTTAGATGTCCCAATTGTACAAGATTCCCGCTGGTACAGACATCACAGATGTTCTTCTTCCCTACGAGGTATACGAGGTATGCATGACTCTATGGGATGACATTAACTGCTATACGCCCCGGTGTGGTACCGTGATGCCTCCTTCAGCTCGGGTTATCGCTCGCATCATCGGGCGAAACATCCTTCCGAAGGCAGGGCACCATAGCAAGGTGTCGGCGATGGAGGCACTGGTTATCTATAGCATGTATATTAGAGTGCAGATCGATTTAGCATACATCATACAGAATGTTATGATTGATCGGATTGAGTTTCCTGGGGATAGGAACTTGGCTTTCGGTCGACTCTTGACTCGTGTTTTTGAGCACTTTGATGTGGACTTGGAGCATACACCCATGATTCAGGGTCGAGACTTAGGTGAGAACATCGACTCATGGTTGATCAGGAAGATGGGGCTCCATGATGCCGTCAGATCAGAGGATGAGGATGACATCGATGATGCATCAGGGGATGATAGTACTGATGATGATGATGATGATGATGGTGATGATGATGATGAGCATGGTGAGGATGATGATCAGGGTCATGATGAGGCTCCAAGACATGAGGAGGTTCCCACTCCACGATTCACTGAGGTCGGAGGTCCATCTCACACGACTTCTGAGGCTCCAGATGTGGCTTCTCATCAGTCGTCTATTTACTCTATACTTGAGAGGATCGAGGCTCGACAGGAGAGGATGGAATTACACATGTGCACCCTTGGTGAGAGGATTGCACGACTGGAGGAGGAGTTCAGATCTAGGAGGGGTCAGACAGATCGTCGTAGTCGATCACCTATATAGATATTACTAGGAATTTTCTTTTATGCTAACTTGGATGTAATTCTGTAAAACTCTCCTATGTGATTAATGAAGATCAGTTACTTTGTTTATATTATTGTGTCTTATTCATGAATCAAATTATGCTTCAATATTTTGGTTTCTAATCCAGTTTATCTATTATTCAAATCTAAGAGTACTTGAGTCACTTTTGGATCTGTGACTCGGAATGTTCTGTCACCGTTTCTGTGGTCGGGGTTCCACTTGATCTTGGGCTCTGATACCAATCTGTCACATCCACCCAGCCGGTACCCCATTTGGAATACCTGGGAATGTGATCCACAGTCCAAGGATCAAGATTCGTAGGTCCATGCCTCCCATATACACAATGACATAATCATGAATAATGATAATCAAGGTAAAAACAACTAATACTAAGTATCATGAATACGGTAAGATTAAATAAATCAATGTGTGGAAGATAGATAATATCAAAGTGTGAACATAGTTATAAAGGTGAGAGAAGGTATGATAACTACCCTCTCAGAGCAGCGGAAAAGAAGTGTGATAAAGTTAATTACATGTCCAAGTATTTAAAGATAATCCAAAAACAAGTTAATTATAGATCCAAATACTCCAAAAATACACCAGGGAAATGGGGCACTAAGCTAGGGTTTCCTCTACTCTAATAATAGTCTCCTCAATGGTACGGATGAAGTAAACCCAGCTTTGCCGCTCCCGCACAACCGTGGGGCTAACCCTGGTGCGAATAGTAATCCTCCTCGGCACCAACACTCGGATCTTCACAGATGCCACTACCCGAAGGGTAGTATGCGGAATCATAGTCCGTCTTGAAGGGGGTGCCATCATAATCTTCGGTACCTGTAGGATAATCTAAAAACATTTATACAAAAGAAATGAGTTCGAAGAACTCAGCAAGGTAGTTATTTAATAATTAGAAATCATACACATACAGAACATACATAATGCAATGTGATATGGAACATATGAAGCAGTATAATTCTAACTCTATGAATGCTAGTCTCTAGGGTAGACATGCTTTAAGTCATAGCACCATACTTCTTTGGGTGGTCAGTCACTCCCCCTCAATCATACAAGATCTCTTGGGTCTGCCAGGGAAGTTCGATAAAGTCATCTCAAAAACCATGGTAAGGGAATAGGTCACCACTCTCTCACATCACCGTTTGGTATAAGTACTGGCGCATGTAATAGTAAAGCCTAGCTCAATGCAAGTCATCTACTTAGTCGGTCGAGTCAGATCCAAATACGTCCATTCTTTGCCCCCGGCGATCCTTTCCGGTATCCTTCACATTAGAGTCAGCGAAATCTTGGATTTCGGACTCATCAACCCTATTGGTCATCCACAAATAGTAAACCGGAAGCTCTCACGTCCTCTCACGGATTGGTTACCGGTCTTAAGCGCCCATGAGCCCAAGTCTAGCCATTTGCAACCCTACCAATAAATGGCCCCTTTCGGGTATCCGTAGCATGGTTTATGTCCCCTACCGGATTGGTTACCGGCCTAGAGCACCCATCCAACCATACACTACCACAGGTCATTCGGTCTCAATGCCCTTCCGATTCGGGTCTAACACGACAAGGATAAACCTAGCCACCCAACTAGATAGTCCTATATATGTCATCCAATAACCCGGGAGAGTGTCGATAGGCACCATCGGAGAACATCCCATACTATTCCCTCCGATGCCTAAGGACAGAAGTGTCAATAAGACACTCCCCAATCCCAAGTTATATGTAAGCAATCACATATTCAAGTTCATCATCTTTCATGCATCCAATACATCTTATCATAAAAGTTAAATCATGATATTGAAATGAATCATCATAAACATAAGTAAACAAGAATAGTAATGTAACATGACAAGAGTATAAAGATTTCAATACTACTGTTCTAACATGTATAACAATCTTATAAAGATCTAAAAGTAATCAAGAGATTCTATTCATAAACAAGAACATCATAAATCATAAGTTGGTGATCTATATGTTTATGGAGATAACCATCCTTACCTTGGGTTGAATTGATGATGAATTGAGAATACCAAGAAATAGTCCAAAATAATTGTTAAGACCCTAAACAAACATCAATAATAAGTTAGAGAAGAAATTGGGAAGATCGGATATTAATTGGATCAAAACTGGCCAAGGTTGCTGTCAGCAACAACTTTGGTCGATGTTCTTGGTCGATGGCATCGACCAAAAGGATCGACCAAAAATCTCTTTTGGACAGAATAGTGGATTTTGGGGGTTTTCATCCGAAATTGGTTTTCTGGTGTTCGGATCAATCTGAAACTTGGAGGAATGCTTAACAACAATAGGAGGACACTATAAGTCAAGAAATTTACCCAATATAATGGTCCAAACAAAAAGCCCCAAGTTGAGCTAACAATCCAAGTGACAAACATCATGGCATGAGTTGGGATTGATTGCATTGACATGGAAATGGCATTTAATAGCTAGGGGAACTAATAGAATTTCGATTGGAATCATATAGTAGTGATAAACATGAACATAGCATAGCCTACAACTCAATTTGGTACAAAATGGCATGATGTTAATAGAAAATTTAAGGAATACATATGCTAGGCATGAGATGGAGGCATAGCATCAATGGATGGTTAAGAAGATCATAGGTTAATCATATGTAGACACTTGGAGTGGTGGTTTCAAGGTTGCAACACCATTTCCAATGTCTCACTAGCAAGATAGGAATAGGAAAGAATAGAAAATGGTAGGATAGAGAGTGGAATGGTGATTCATACCTTGGTGTGGAAGATGTAGACAATAATCAATAGTAAACAATGAGTTTTTGATGAGGTGCCCTTCACATTAGCCAAGGAGTTGCTTTGGGAAGCACTCCCCACGATTTCAGGTGAGAAAATGATTGCAATAGGGTTCAAGGCTCGAGGTTATAATAAATAGAATGGGAATATTCCATGGAATCATTAACTTGGCAAACTGGGAAACTTTGGTCGATGTTTTTTGTAACATCTAACCCAAACCTAACCAAGTTACACTAATTACCTTGAGATAGAGACATTCTTGTTCAATGTTAGACCTTGAAGTTGGACCTTGATTTCAATATTATTATCTTTGAAAACCTTAGGAAGCCATGTCAGACCTTTCCCTTAGGGTAGATCTGTAATATCCGGCATTATCCTAACCTTGACCCGGCCCGGAATCTGTTATGTTTGTGAGTCCAAATACCTGAAGTGGGGGGAAAAGATACTTGTGGAACCTTTTGGTTGATGATTTGGTGTCAGAACCCAAGCCCTTGGACATTGACGATGATGCCCCTCACTTGAGAGCATTGTCAGTGTTAGTTTTGAATCTGCGCACCGAAGAGGGGTGAATTAGTTGAAATACCTAATGAACTCCTCTGATCAATACAAAAATATTTCCTGATACTAGACTTTTTTATGGACTTGTAGGAGAAAACCCCAATCAATTTGACCCCATACAGCCCTCCAAATCCCTATCCGAAGTTGCTGAACTATGTCTGGCCAATCCTGCCTGTGCATCGAAGAAGATTGAATTATTTGAAGTACCTAAACAGATCCAATGATTGATCCGAAGGTATTTATGGAAACTAGAATTCTTGATTGTCTTGTAGGAGAAAACCTCACTCGATTTGACCTTGTATAGCCTCCCGAATCCACTCCTGAAGTTGCTGTCATGTCTTGGTCGACTGCTTGGTCGACTGACAGTCAACCAAGCCAGTCGACCAAGAGTAATGGAATTCTAATATTCACTAAATCACTTCCCATTTTGCCCCTACCTTTTTAGAACTCGTGAATGAGGACCTAAACTAAGCTTTGGCACTCCAGAGAATGAGGTTCGACACTCTTTTGAGCTTTTCTTGGTGTTTTTGAAGATCTTTGACTCTAATCATTAGTGTATACATTAATCATCAATCCAATGAATGATTTCTTCTATTCTTCTTCTAATCTATTCATTTTTCTATCATTTGATAATCTTGAGACGATGGCTGAAGTGCTGCAATCTTACAAACACTCGACCATGAGTTTCCCCTTTCATATTCCTTAATCTTCCTCACTCATACTATGATTATGATTCAATTGAGATTAATTGCACTCCATCACTTTGATTCTCTTCAATTTAACCTATTTTGATTCAAATCTGATATGTAGATGCATGTTTAGCTTAGACTATAATGAAATTAAGATTCTAACTTGATTCTTAACATTCATTTGATTGATTCCCATCATCCTTTACAATTTCTATCAATTCCATTTTGATTCTTGATAATTACCATATAGAACCTAAGATTTCGAATTGGGCATTTTTTTTATTGAACCATTGGATCATCATGAAAATTAGTGTGTAGTATCCTCTTACTGTTATAAACTTGCCCTCCAAATTTCGTGATGATCGGAGTACCGGAAGGGCAGTTTCGGATCAAGTTTCCATTGCTGTCCTGAAGTTAACAAGTCTTGGTCGACTGACAGTCGACCAAGCCAGTCAACCAAGAGGTGTTAATGCCCTGTACTCAGCCGAATTGATCCGTTTGAACCTCGATTCGAGTGTTTTTTTCTCTGATGTTACTTGTATGTTGTCTAGGGTACCAACACTGACTTTTGGGACTATTCTTGGTGATCATTGATTTTATTTACAACTTGATTAAGGTAAGGATGGTTATCTCCATAAACATATAAGTCATCAACTTATGAATTGTGTTCTTATTTACAGAATGGAATCTCTTGACTACTTTTAATCATTATAAGACTGTTATATATGTGTTAGGACAGTAGCATTGAAATCTTTATACTTCTGTCATGTTACATTATTATTCTTGATTACTTATGTCTATGATGATTCATTTCAATATCATGATTTAACTTGTATTATGAAGATGTATTGGATACATGAAAGATGATGAACTTGAATATGTGATTGCCTACGTATAACTTGGGATTGGGGAGTGTCCTATTGACACTTCTGTCCTTGGGCATCGAAGGGAATAGTATGGGATGTTCTCCGAAGGTGCCTATCGACTCTTTTCCGGGTTATTGGATGACATACATAGGACTGTCTAGTTGTTTGGCTAGGATGTCCCTGTCGTATCAGACCCGAATCAGAAGGGCATTGAGACCGAATGACCCGTGGTAGCAGTGGGGATTTGTGGGCACTCAAGACCGGTAACCAATCCGTGAGAGGTCATAAATCTCATTGTGGGAGCCATTTATTGGTAGGGTTGCAAATGGATAGACTTGGGCTCACGGGTGCTCAAGACCGGTAACCAACCCGTGAGAGGACGTGAGAGCTTCCCGTTTACTATTTGTGGATGACCAATAGGGTTGATGAGTCCGTAATCTGGGATTACGCTGACTCTAGTGTGAAGGATACCGGAAAGGATCGCCGGGGGCGAGGAATGGACGTATCTAGATCTGAGTTGATATGACTGAGTAGATGACTTGCATTGGGCTAGGCTTTACTATGACATGCGCCAATACTCATACCAAATGGTGATGTGAGAGAGCGGTGACCGATTCCCTTACCATGGTTTTTGAGATGACTTTACCGATATTCCCCGGGCATTCCCAAGATATGGAATGGGAGAGTGACAGACGACCCAGAGAAGTATGGTGCTATGACTTAAAGCATGTCTACTTTAAAGACCAGCATTTATAGAGTTAGAACCATATTTGCATCATATGTTCCATATCATATTGCATCATGTTATAGCTTGTATCATATGGTTTATATTTTATGGAATGACTACCTTGCTGAGTTCTTTTGAACTCACTCCTTTTTGCAACATATTTTGTTAGACTTTTCTACAGGTACTACCACTATTGACTGTGGCAGTCAACCCTCTGGAGGCCGAGTTGAAGACTTGTATCATACTGGTGGCGATGAACCAGTTGATCAAGACGAGTAGACCGAGATCGGGACTTGTTTGTAGAAGTTCAGTATTATATTAAAGTGTTAGGGATGGGATGTCGCCTCATTCCCTTTTTGACCTTTTATTTGAATTGTCAGGACTATAGCTTAGTTGTTTCACTTGTTATTTGGTGAATCGGTTGTAACCTTTACTTAGTCGTTTCATCTTTCACTAATATTATAGGATGGGTTTCCTCCCTCCTTTTCACACTTGATGGTTTATCCTAATTGAATCATTTCCACACTCTGATGTTATTTGTGAATCCTTCTGAGATCTTTTATCGACTTTTATTATTAAATTAATTGAATACAAAGAATTGTTCTTGCTTTTGATTATATTATTGTGCTAAGTGACTATGATCGTTCCTAAACTTGATCGACGGGACCGTAATTCACTCCCCAGGTAATCCAAATAGGGTACCCCCTTAGTGGATTTAGGTCAGGATGTGACATTTTTGGTCGATGGCATCGACCAAAAGGATCGACCAAAATGTTTCTCAGCAGAAAAACAGGTTTAGTTCAGCAACTTCAAGTAGGGTTTTGAAAGGCTATACAAGGTCAATTTGAGTGAGGTTTTCTTCCACAATTCAATCAAGAAGCCTAGTTTTTGGGAATACCTTTGGATTGTACACAGGAGGTCATTAGGTACATCAACTAGATTAATCTTCTCTGATGCGCAGACTTTCCTTAAACACTGACAATGCATTTAAGCAAGGGGTATCATCATCAATGTCCATAGGCTCAGTCTCCAAATCATGATCATCAATCAGAATGGTCCATAAGTCTCTTCTACCACCCCTTCGGGTCTTCGGACCTAAATACAACAGTGGATCCGGGTTAGGGTCAGGGTTAGAATATGGTTGGATATTACATTAGTACTCCTACTAGATCTATTGTGAAACTAGATAAAGTGCTAGTTAAATGTCCTGTTTTGGTTGGTGAGAAGAACTTGCAAGCTAATTTAGTACTTCTCAATATTTAAGGTTTTGATATCATTTTGGGAATCGATTGGTTGATAGCTCATAAAGCTGTAATTCTTTGTTCTTTAAGGAGAATTCAATTTCAGATTTGTGGAAGTTCAGTTTTTGAATCTCAAGGTGAAAGAGGAAGAATTGGTAAGAAGACGTTGACCGCATTGATGCAAGTTTGTGCATTAGTGGAAGATGCTTCGTCTAAAAGCAAGGTTAAGGAAGAGAAGAAGATAGAAGAAGTCAATGTTGTCTGTGACTCCGTTGATGTCTTTCCTGATGATCTGTCAGGGCTGCCCCCTGATAGGGATGTTGAATTTTCTATTGATCTAATCCTTGGAGTTGCTCCGGTATCTAAAGCTCTGTATAGCATGGATCCTACCAAACTGAAAGAACTATAAAACCAGCTGAATGAGCTCTTAGATAGAGGTTTTATACAACCTAGTGTATCACCTTGGGGAGCTCCGATTTTGTTTGTTAAGAAGAAGGATGGTAGTATGCGTCTATGCATTGATTACCGTGAGTTGAACAACTTGACCATCAAGAATAGATATCCGCTGCCAAGGATTGATGACCTCTTTGATTAGTTGAAAGGTGCACTAGTGTTCTCAAAGATTGACTTGAGATCTAGATATCACCAGTTGAAAGTGAAGTCAAGTGATATTTTCAAGACAACTTTTAGAACAAGGTATGGTCATTTTGAATTTAGAGTCATGCCTTTCAGTTTAACTAATGCTCTTGCTGTGTTCATGGACCTCATGAACCGAGTATTTCATGATGTGCTTGATAAGTTTGTGATAGTATTCATCGACGACATCTTGATTTATTAGAACGAATATGAGCATGTAAGGCATCTAAATTTCACTTTGCAAAGACTGCGAGAAAAGAAGCTTTATGCTAAGTTTAGCAAGTGTGATTTTTGGCTCAAAAGGGTAGTATTTCTCAGCCATGTGGTTTCAGCTGAAGGTATTCATGTTAATCCCGAAAAGGTTCAAGCAGTTGCCGATTGGGAAAGACCGAAGACTGTTACGGAAATAAGAAGTTTTCTTGGATTGGCAGGATACTACAAAAGGTTTATTGAGAACTTTTCTAGGTTGGCTGCCCCAATGACTAAGCTAACTAGAAAAGAAGAGCAGTTTGTTTGGTCTGACGCTTTTGAGAAGATTTTCAAGAGTTGAAAGATAGATTGACAAGTGCCCCGGTTTTGTCTATACCTAATGACTGCGGCGGTTTGATAGTTTATACCGGTGCGTCAAAGATTGGTTTGGGTTGTGCGTTGATGCAACATGGTAATGTGGTAGCCTATGCTTCTTGGCAATTGAAGGATTATGAGTGGAATTACCCCACTCATGATTTACAGCTTGCCGTAGTTGTCTTCGCATTGAAGATTTGGAGACATTACCTTTATGGTGAGAAAATTGCTATTTTCACGGATCATAAAAGTTTGAAGTACTTCTTTACCCTGAAGGAATTGAACATGAGACAAAGAAGATGGTTAGAATTGGTCTCTGATTATGACTGTGACATTTAGTACCACCCTGGTAAGGAGAATGTGGTTGCTGATGCTCTTAGCAGGAAAAGTAAAAGAAAAAAATTTGATTTGAATGCTTTGAGTCAACCATTGTTGTGTTTGATTTTGGATCTTGGTTTGGAAATTGTCCCTGAAGGTTCGGATTTTGTTCTTTCTGCTATGTTGGCAAGATCCACCCTTAGAGATAGAATTGTTGCTCTGCAAGCTTTTGATCAAGAATTGAAAGAGAAGATTGAGAAGGTTTCATCGAATTCTGATTCGGATCTTGACTTTAGTATATCTATGGATGGTGCCTTACTGTTTACAGGAAGACTTTGTGTGCCTTCGGATGTTGAAATCAAGAAGGAGATTTTGAGGGAAGCACACCAATCTATTTTCACAGTACACCCTAGAAGCACCAAGATGTACAAAGACTTAAGAGAACATTTTTGGTGGATTGGTTTGAAGGTCGATGTAGAAGATTTTGTGGCCAAGTGTGAGACTTGCCAGTGTGTGAAAGCCGTTCGTTAACCCCCATCTGGATTACTTCAACCCCTTCTTATTCCTAGTTGGAAGTGGGAAGATATCTCTATGGACTTCATGACTAGCTTGCCTTGGACAAGTAAAGGTAATGACATTGTATGGGTAATTGTTGATAGGTTGACCAAATCAGCCCATTTCATCCTTATGAAGATCACTGATACTTTGGATAAGCTAGCTAGGCTTTATGTGGACAATGTAGTTCGTTTGCACGGAGTGCTAGTGAGTATTGTTTCTGATCATGATCCTAGGTTCACCTCAAGGTTTTGGAATAGTTTGCTTGGGAACCCAATTGAATTTGAGTACTTCTCATCACCCACAGTCTGATTGACAATCAGAGCAAACAATTTAGATTTTGGAAGATATGCTCAGATCTTGTGTTGTTGATATGGGTGGCAATTGGGATTAACACTTAGCTTTGGTTGAGTTTGCCTATAACAATAGTTATCAAGCAACAATAGGCATGGCTCCATTCAAGGCTTTGTATGGTAATACTTGTAGAACACCCTTGTACTGGACTGAGACCGGCGAAAGAAAAGTCTTACGTCCGTAAATGATTGAAGCTACAAGCGCGATGGTTGATATGATTAGAAAAAGGATTAAGTCTGCTCAATCAAGACATAAATCCTATGCTAATAGAGAAGGACTGATTTGGAATTTCAAGTAGAGGAGAAAGTTTTCTTAAAGGTTTCACCTATGAAGGGTGTGATGAGATTCAATGTTAGGGGAAAGATTAGCCCCTCGTTTCATCGGACCTTTCGAGATTTTTTAAAAGTTTGGACCTGTCGCATATCGTTTGGCCTTGCCTCCATCTCTTGCTAGAGTTCATAATGTGTTTCATGTTTTGATGCTTTGAAAGTACATAGAGAATCCGGAAAAAATACTACAACAAGCACCCGAAGGACTTAGTACTAATCTTACCTATGATGAAGAGCCAGCCAAAATCCTAGATAAGAAGGACAAACAATTGCGGAATCTCACCATCCCTTTGATGAAGATTCAGTGGAAGAACCATACCCCTGAAGAAGCTTCTTGGGAGAAGGAAGAAGACATGAAGGAGAAGTTTCCTTATCTTTTTGGAAGTACAAGTATGCTCTCAATTTCGAGGTCGAAATTTCTTTTAATGGGGGGGGGAGAATGTGAAATCCAGCTCTATCCTAACCCTGACCTTGACCCGGAAACCCTGTTGTTTGTAGGTCCGAAGACCCGAAGTAAAGGAAGAAACCAACTATGGGCCATCTCAGTGGATGACATGGTGTTTGACCCATAACCCATGGAAGTTGATGATGGTGTTCCAGACTTGGAAGCTTGTTCAGAACTAGAAAGGAAACTACACCTTGTTGAAGATGAGTCAAGTTGATGGACTTGAAGTATAGTTGGACATGATTCGAAGGCATTTTTCTATACTAGGTAAGCCATATGTTGTGTTGGAGAAGCTCATTAAGTTTGGACTTGAGTTGGGCCTTCAATTCCCTGTCTTGGCCTTGCTGACTGGCTTGGTCGACTAGGCAGTCGATTGGGCCAATCGACCAACCAATCGACCAACCAGAGCCAGAAATCCAAGAAAATCCTCTTTTTAGGGTTTTTAACTCTCTATTTAAGTGAACTTTGTATTTCTTAGTATCCTTTGCCTCCAAAACTCTCAGAGAACATGGGAAGACTCTCTCAAAGCTTTCCTTGGTGAATTCAAAGAACTTTTGCAAGATCTCAAGCCTGTCATCTCCCATTCATCAACCAAAGGTTAGTGATCTTTTCTGTGTTGTGATTTATTCTTAATACGTCTTAATCTCTGTGATGAGACTATGAAGATGATGCTGCATTCTCTGTTAGCAACCATCACTTCATTGATCTCCTTCCATTCTCAAGGTTTTATGACATCTAAATTGATCTTCACCATGATCCTTGTAAAACCCTCATGAAACCATGATCACTCTCTAGATTCGATTTCTTAAGCATGATAGATCTATTTTGCATGATGTTTTCATGTATGATCTCTTGCTTGTCATCTACTAGAATGAGATCGAATCTTCTTTAGTTTTCCTTTGAATTCATAGTATATTTTCATCGAAAACTAGGGATTTTTACAAAATTAGATAGTCATGATTTCAAATAAGTAGTGTTTTTGATCATTGTTAGTGGCAAATCTATACTACTTTAGTGTTAGAATACTGTTCTAGAAGTTTCCTCCAAGTTTCGTAGAGTTTCGGATCTTGTAGATTGAGTTTTGGATCAAAATTCACATTTTTGCATCGTATTGACTCAAGTGGTCGATTGGTTGGTCAACTGGACCAAGCTACCACCCAACCGACCAAGCAAGTCAATAGCTCTGTTTTTTGCTCGATTTGATTCGTTTGATCTTCGATCTTTTAGGCCTCTTTCTTAATGTTGTATCTATGATTGTTTAGGTTTTATTTGCTAAGTTTGGAACCTCTCTCTTTGATCTTTGGATATTCATCAAAGCTATTTAAGGTAAGGACAGTTATTTCCATAATTACATAGATTGCGTGAATCTTAGTTTCTATTGTTGGATTCTCTGCCATAAATGTATTTTCTTATTATTCTGTTAATGATGCAAGTACGTTGCGTATAGTAGCATCATGTTCATGTATTCCTTTGATTATGAATACTTATTCTTATCAGTTACATATGTGATTGATCGTGTTTATGTGAATCTTTCTATATGATGAGATATTGGTTATGTATGTTGTGACTGATTTGAGAATGTGATTGAATAGGTATGACTTTGGATTGGGAAGTGTCCTTTCGACATTTCTGTCCTTGGACATCAGTGTGAATAGTATGGGATGTTTCCAATGGTGCCCTTCGACACCTTCCGAATTATTGATTGTCATACCTAGGGCTTGTCTAGTAGTGTTTGGTTAGGAATACCTCCGTTATATCAAACCCGATTCGGAAGGGTATTGAGACCGAATGACCTGTGGTAGCAATGGGGATTCGTGGGCGCTCAAGACCTGCAACCAATCCGTGAGAGGACATGAATCACATTGTGGTTACTCATGAGAGGCCATTTATTGGTAGGGTTGCAAATAATAGACTTGGGCTCATGGGCGCTCAAGATTGGTAACCAATCCATGAGGGGACATGAGAGCTTCTCATCTGTTATTTGTGGATGACCAATAGGGTTGATGAGTTCGTAGTCAGGGACTATGCTGACTTTAGTGTGAAGGATACCGGAAAGGATCGCCAGGGGCGAGGAATGGATGTATCTGGATCTGAGTTGATATGACTAAGTAGATGACTTGCATTGGGCTAGGTTTTACCTTGACATGCACCAATACTTAGACCAATGGTGATGTGAGAGAGCGGTGACTTATACCCCAGCCATGGATTGTCCCGAGGGATGCCGTACCCACTACCAAATGGCGTTGTGTGATGAGACCTTCCTAAAGAAGTATGGTGCTATGACTTAAAGCATGTCTGCCTATAGAGACCAGCATACGTAGAGTTAGATTCAAACATTCATTGTCTGTTTCATATCGTATTGCATCATGTTATATTCTACAATCATGTTGTTTATGTTATTGTGGATTAACTTGCCTTGCTGAGTTCTTTTGAACTCACTCCGTTTTTGTGCAATCTCTTTTGTTAGACTACTCTACAGGTACTAAATACTATGAAGGGCAATATGAGGAAGCGCAAGCTGATGAAGCGTACTATACGCAAGATGCTGGCAACTATGAAGATCACGTTGATGATTCCTCGTGTGATCATGTTACTTACCATGATTAGCTCTTCTGTGGTGTGGGAATGTCTGTGCGTGGTTGATGAAGTTTATGTTTATGAAGACATTCTCTATAAAGTAGAAAACATTTAGTTAGTTTAGTTATCATTTCCTTACTTTCCTTTGAGAACAATTGCATTTTCCTATTGATTTATGAGCTACATTCCATTGTAACTGTGGAGTGAGATTTCGCCTCACTCTACTCCTTTTTGATTATAACTACATTTGGTATCATTTCCACACTCTGATTACTTTGTCATTTCTTTCCTTATTTGGATCTCTTGTTCATTCCATTATACATTGATTATTTTCTGTTCATGATTATGTTATTGCATGTGGGAGGATGATTTCCTCAATTCTTGTTCTTCGGGGTTGTGGATCACACACTCGGGTATGCCAGATAGGGTACCGGCTGGGTGGATGTGACACTTATCCGACAAAAAAAGGGCGAAACTTTGCAAGTTTACTTAGCATCTTCTCATTTAGTAGTAAGTGCAGATCTCGTTTGGGAGAAGGAAAAGAAGCATTGGCCAATTTACTATGTCAGCCATGTGCTCCTGGATGCAGGAACCAGATACTCAAAGATTGAGAAGCAGACATTAGCTCTTATGGTGGCGGCAAGAAATTTAAGGCCTCACTTCCAGGCACATCCAATAGAGGTATTAAC
Organism: Hakea prostrata; assembly: GCF_041222555.1. NCBI lineage: Eukaryota > Viridiplantae > Streptophyta > Magnoliopsida > Proteales > Proteaceae > Hakea > Hakea prostrata. The sequence continues at coordinate 27,040,707 of NC_142604.1, forward strand.
CACCTTTCCTTTCAAAAAAAAGTTCTTTATAAGCCTGATTTTTCGAGAAGAATGGTCGCATGGTCAGTTGAACTTGGTGAATTCCAAGTAAATTTTCAACCTCGGATGACAATAAAGGCCCAAGCCTTGGCAAATTTTGTCATAGAAACCACGATTCCATCAAAAGAAGAAACCGAACCCAATATCCCGCCCATGTGGGATGTTTATGTGGATGGTTCAAGTAATAAACATGGAGCTGGAGCAAGAGTCCTACTCAAAATTTTAGCAGGCTTTATAGTTCATTACGCCTTGAGGTTCGTGTTCGAAGCAAGCAACAATGAGGTAGAATATGAAGCCTTCATAGCAGAACTTTGTTTGCCTAAAGCCTTAGCAATAGCTGAAATAACTGTTTACAATGATTCTCAGCTTATTGTCAATCAAGTGTAGGGAGAGTACAGGACCAAAGAGCCTCGGTTGCAGAAATATCAAGAAATGGTACATGCATTGAGGAAGGAATTCAAAGATATCAAAATATGCCAGATCCCAAAGAAAGAGAACACAATGGCGGACAAACTCTCCAGATTAGCTAATGCCAAAGAAAAGACACTTGAACCACTAGTTTACGTTGAAGAATTTAGCTTCCCGAGCAATCAAGTGCAAGAGGTTTCATACATTGAAACCGAGCAACGCTGGATGGACCAGATTGTTGAATTCATTCGGGATGACCAATTGCCCGAGGATCCAAAAGAGGCAAGGATGATTCGAGTACGAGCTTCAAGATTCACAATACAAAATGGAAGATTATATCGAAAATCTTACAATGGATTGCTGCTCAGATGTTTGGGGCCTGAGGGATAAAAAACTGCATTGGCAGAGGTTTATGAAGGAATTTGTGGAGCACATATGGGAGGTCGGGCCTTGGCACACAAGATTGTGAGGCTCGGGTTATACTAGCCAAAAGTTTAGAAAGATGCGATGGAATATGTTCATTGCTGTAACAACTGCCAGATTCATTCAACGGTCTCAAAAAATCCTGTGACAATCTTGACGTCAATTTTGGATCCAATCCCATTTGTGATGTAGGGAATTGACATAATGGGAAAATTCACTAAAGCCTCAGGCGGTCGGAAATACCTCATTGTGAAAATCGACTATTTCACCAAGAGGGTAGAAGCAAACCCTTTGGCAACAATCACTGAGAAAAAGTTGGAAAAGTTCGTGTTGGAGTCAATTATTCATAGCTTCGGAATCCCAAATCCTTTTCACCGATCACGGGACGCAATTTGACAATCCACAACTTGGGCAATTTTGCAATACATACTTGATTGAGCACTGAATGTCAATAGTAGCATATCCTCAGAGCAATGGCCAAGTGGAGGTAATGAACCAAACATTATTAGATGAAATAAAGAAGAGACTTGAATCTAACAAAGCCCTACGGATTGAGGAATTGCCAAACATCCTTTGGGCTTACCAAACCACAGTTTGAACACCCATCGGAGAAACTCCATTCAAGTTTTCCTATGGATTAGAAGCGTTAGCTCTAGTCGAGGTAATGGCAGGAACTCTCCAAGAACGAGAATTTGAAGAGAAGGCAAATGAACAAGGACTGCTAGATAGCCTAGAATTTATTAGATGAAGTTCAAGCAAAGGCTATAGCCCAAACTCAACATTATCAGTAGAAGATAGCATCCCATTACAACACCTGAGTGAAACATTGACAATTTCTATCGGGGGACTTAGTTTTAAGGAACACTCTAGCATCAAACCCGTGTCATCAAAATAAGCTAAACTCATCATGGGAAGGACCATACATGATAGTCAAACCGGTCGGTTCGGGAGCATACAAGTTGAAGCATATAGCAACCGAGTGCGAACTTCATCGTTCATGGAATGCAAGACACTTGAAGAAATATTATCCTTAGTAATTTGGTATTTTCAAAGTTTTGATGTAGAAGCCAAACATTATTAATGCAATTTACAGGTTTAAAATCAAATCTGTTGAAAAGGGGGCAAGGTATATACATAAGAGGCATAACATTAAAAGGCTTCTGTTCGAATATCGAATGAGACCTTTGAAAGCTTAAGAAGATTCTAAGGAGTTTCTCCTAGGTAAAAGGCTTTGGTTCGAATACCGAATGCGACCTTCAAAAGCCTAGTAAAATTCTAAGGAATTTTACAGGTAAAAGGCTACAGTTTGAATACAAAATGAGACCTTTGAAAGCCTAGTAAAATTCTAAGGAATTTTATAGGTAAAAGGCTTTGGTTTGAATACCAAGTGAGATCTTTGAAAGACTAGTAAAATTCTAAGGAATTTTGCACGTAAAAGGCTTCAGTTCGAATGCCGAGTGAGACCTTTGAAAGCCTAGTAAAATTCTAAGGAATTTTACAAGTAAAAGGCTTTGGTTCGAATACCGAATGAGACCTTCGAAAGCCTAGTAAAATTCTAAGTAATTTTACAGGTAAATGGCTTCGGTTCGAATGCCGAGTGAGACCTCTGAAAGCCTAGTAAAATTCTAACCTTTAGAATTTTACAGGTAAAAGGCTTTGGTTCGAATGCCAAATGAGACCTTCTAAAGTTATAGGGCATTCAAGCAATATCATTCAGACATTTAAAAGCCAGCTGAACCAAAAGATTTGATTTATATAAGGGCCAGAAGGGGCTAGCCTTTACAAAATTAAAAAATTATTAGTTTTGAAGGATCCGAAGATACCTCCGTATCTCAGATACAGGATGCGTGTAAGGATCAATGACGATTGGCAATAAGTTGATTAGTTCAGCTCCTTCGTTAACAAAAGGCATATCTCAGTTACATGATGCGTGTAAAGATCAAAGACAACCATCAATACATTTGTTATTTATTCGGCACACGAACCTCGTCTTTGGGGACTACGAAGAGTTCCATAAGCTCCCCCTACTAAGGGTATGAAGAATGAAGAATGTGAGGAACGAAGAACTCTAGGTTTTATTCATGCCCTTCGTTCAGCACATGAACCTCATCTTCGGGGATTGCGAAGAGTTTCGTAAGCTCCCGAAGAAGAATGAAGAACGTGAGGAATGATGAACTCTAGGCCTTGTTCTCCATAGAGGCCACTCCCTCGATTGAAGTAGAGGCCCGATCCTTAGCAATATTGACACTCGGAACAGCCCCTCCTTGAACCACTTCGCCAATGGGAGACAAAGGTGGAGAGTCATTAAGAAAAAGTTTTACATCTGAATCGGCAATGGGATGGTCTACCAAGTCTTCAGCCCAATCGGGAAAGGGAAGTTGTAGCTTCTCAAAAACCTCCAGATGACAATGTGTTTGATGGGGGGGGGGGCGTATCAAAGTTTGGATCCCTCTTTAGAATCGACTTCCAAACATCGTTTTGACCATCTCTATAAGCTTGAGTATTGAAGATAGTCAGCAAGTCACAGAAGGGCTTGCTATTAAGATACTTGAAGATACAGGCCCTCTGAGTCTCGACAGAAACATGTTCGGGTTTAGAAGGAACTACCCAATTCTAGAGCTCGAAAATCATTATTTCGTATTTCTTCAGTTCCCCCGAAAGCCTCATGACTTCCCGTTCAAGACTATGAATACTCCCGTGGGTGACGTCAAGGTCCAGGGAAACTTTTTCAAGTTTATGAGAATCCCCCGAAGACACTTGATTTCGACGTCCTTAATATTGGGCTCATGCAGCTAGATGGTGCTGTGAGGTCACCAAGTTTGGAGGATGAGTCTAAGATTGAGGATGAGGATGGGGTGGCACTAATAGATGAGGGACAGGATACTACAGATTCTGATGATTAGGACGGAGAGGATGCAAAGATGCGTGATGCCGATCAGGATGATCAGGGGATTCTTGCACCACACTTTGAGGTAGGGGGCCCATCACATGCTGCTCTAGAGACACCACACTTATATGCACGGATGCTTTCCATGACTTCCATGCTAGAGAGGATGGAGTTCAAGACGAAGCAGATGTATGAGAGGATGGAGGTGAGACATGCACAGATAGAGTCCAAACAGGATCAGATGCAGTCTCATCTCACACAAATTTCCAAGGATGTCCGGGCACTTCGAGATCAGAGACGGTCTCCTAGATAGACTTATTGTACTAGGATTTCAGTTATGCTTTCCTTATGTAACTTGATGTAACATTTTCTTAAGTTAATGTAATTTTCTTTTATTTCACTTTATTATTGTGCATTATTCACTTGTTCTTTTATTGCATTAAGTGATGCTTGTGAAATTATAATTATGGTATATTATTCAACCATTCATGTCACATCCACCCAGGGGATGCCCTATTTGGATTACCTGGGGGACTGATTCACGGTCCTGCCAATCAAGTTTAGGAACGATCATAGCCACTTAGCACAATAATATAATCAAAAGCAAGAACAATTCTTTGTATTCCAATAATTTAATAATAAAAGTCAATAAAGGATCTCAGAAGGATCTCAAGAACATCAGAGTGCGGAAATGATGCAAATAGGATAAATCATCAAAGTGTGAAAAGGAGGGGGAAACCCGTCCTATAATAATAGCTGAAGGTAGATCGACAAAAAAATAAGGGTTACAACCGGTTCCCAAAGTGACAAGGGAACAAACTAAACTACGGTCTCAACGAATCAAATAAAAGGTTAAAAAGGGAATGAGACGATATCCTATCCCTAACACATAAGTGCAAAACCGAAATGCTCCAGTTAAGTCCCAATCTCGGACTACTAGTCTTTATCAACCTGTTCACCGTAACCAGTGTGGTACGAGTCATCAACTTGGTCTTCAGAGTGTTGACTGTCATAGTCGATAGTAGTAGTACCTGCAATAGAGTCTAACAAAAAATGTTGCAAAAAAGAGTGAGTTCAAAAGAACTTAGCAAGGCAGTTATTCCATAAAACATAAGCCATATGATACAAACCATAACATGATGCAATATGATATAAAACACATGATACAAGTATGATTCTAACTCTATGAATGCTAGTCTCTAAGGTAGACATGCTTTAAGTCATAGCAGCATACTTCTTTAGGTAAGTCTCAGTCACTCAATCACCGGGGGAATTGGGTCCTGCATCCCTCTCGGACAATCCATGGCTGGGGTTTTGGTCACCGGTCTCTCACATCACCATTTGGTCTAAGTATTGGCACATGTCAAGGTAAAGCCTAGCCCAATGCAAGTCATATACTTAGTCATATCATGTCAGAGCCAAATACGTCCATTCCTCCCATCCCGGGATCCTTTCCGGTATCCTTCACACTAGAGTCACGGATATTACCCTCCGGACTCACCAACCCTATTGGTCATCCACAAATAGTAGACAGGAAGCTTTCACGTCCTCTCACCGATATGACCCACCGATCATCGAGCGCCCGTGAGCCCAAGTCTATCCATTTGCAACCCTACCAATAAATGGCTCCCATAATGTGATTCATGACCTCTCACGGATCATTTCACCGGTCTTGAGTGCCCACAAATCCCCACTGCTACCACGGGTCGTTCGGTCTCAATGCCCTTCCGATTTGGGTTTGATACGATAGGGACATCAAAGCCAAACACCACTAGACAAATCCTATGCATGTCATCCAATAATCCGGAAAAGTATCGATGGGCATCTTCGGAGAACATTCCATACTATTCCATCCGATGCCCAAGGACAGAAGCGTCAATAGGACACTTCCCAATTCCAAATTATACCTAAGCAATCACATGCTCAAGTCCATCTATCGCATACATTTGATACATCATCATGATAGAAGTTAAATCATAACTTGAAATGATTCATCATATAAACAAGTAACAAGAATAATAATTCATTATAACAAGAGTATATGAAATCACAATACTACAGTTCTAAAACATGTATAGCAGCCCTATGAAATTCAAAAGCAATTAAGAGACTATGTTTACTAAGTTATGAACAACAAGACATAAGCACATAGCCTATGTATTTATGGCGATAACCATCCTTACCTTAAGTTTAGTTGATGATGATCCAAGAGTTACAAAGGAGTGATCCAATAATAGTGTTAATGTAAAATCCGGCCTTATCCTAATCCTGACCCGGCCCGGATTTTATACTGTTGCAGGTCCAAAGACCCAAAGTGGTGGTAGAAGAGACCTGTTGGGGCCCTCTTAGTTGAAGATTCGATGCATGATCCAGAGCTTATGGACATTGAGAATGATGCCCCTTACCTAAGTACATTGTCAGTGTTGAGTGAAAGTATGCGCATCGATGAAGATTGAATTAGTTGAAGCACTTATTGGACCCCCGTGATCAATCCGAAGGTATTTCTTGAACCTAGACTTGTTGATTGACTTGTAGGAGAAAACCCAACTCAATTCGAACATGTCTAGCCTTCCAAATCCACTCCTGAAGTTGTTGTCATGCCTTGGTCGACACTGTCTCAGCTAGTTGACCAACAGTAATGGAATTCAAATTTTTACAAAATCACTCCCCATTTGCCCCTACCTTTTTGGAACTCATGAATGAGGACCTAAGCTAATCATTTGCACTCCAGAGCACGAAGTTGGACACTCTCTTGGGCTTTTCTTGATGTTTGGGAAGATCTTTGACTCCAATCATTAGTATTACACATTAATCATCAACTCAATGTATGATTCATTCTATTCTTCTTTTAATCTATTCTTTATTCTATCAATTTATGATCCTAAAACCATGGTTCAAGTGTTGCAACCTTGCAAACACTTAACCATGAGTTTCCCCCTCCCAATTCCATGATCATCCCCCATTCTTACTATGTTATAACTCCATTAAAATTACTTGCACTTCATTACTTTGATTCCCTCCATCTCAACCTTGTCTTGATTCAAAACTGATATGTAAATGCATGAAAGGCCTAGATTACTATGAATTTAGGATTTTAATTTGATTCTTAACATTCAATTGATTGATTCCCATCATTCTTTACAATTCCGATCAATTACAATGTGATTCTTAATATTTATCATATAGAACATAAGACTTCGAATTGGGAATTTCTAATTGGACTGTGGGATCGTCATGAAATTTAGTGTGTTGTATCCTCATACTGTTATAAACATGCCCTCCAAATTTTGTGTCGATCGGAGCAACGGAAGGTCAGTTTCAGATCAAGTCTTCATTTCTGCCCACTGGTTAACATGTTTTGGTCGACTGACAGTCGACCAAGCCAGTCAACCAAGATATGAGAACATGCCTGTACTTGGCCGAATTGATTCGTTTGACCTCTGATTCAACTGTTTTCTTCTCTGATGTTACTTGTATGTTGTCTAGGGTACCAGTACTGATTTCTAAGACTATTCTTGGTGATCATTGATTTTATTTACGACTCAATTAAGGTAAGGAAGGTCGTTAACTAAAGTATGTTAATTATGTAAACATGCTTATACTTTGAGAACTCAATGGTTATATTCCTATGTGTATTTCTTTATCATACATGACTATTCTATGCATTCTTATCAGTAGTAGTATGTTACATATCATTTGGAATATCATGTTTAATTATACTTTATGATTTTATATATGATCAATCATGTTATGATATGCCTTTGTTTATATGATGAATCATTGATTAAGTATGATATGATGAGATTGAACTTGTGATTGACTACGTATGACTAAGATTGGGAAGTGTCCTTCCGACACTTCTGTCCTTGGACATCGGAGGGAGTAGTATGGGATATTCTCCGAAGGTGTCCATTGACGCTTTCCCGGGTTGTTGGATGACATGCATAGGATTGTCTAGGTGTATGGTTAGGATTATCCTTGTTGTATCAGACACGAATCGGAAGGGTATTGAGACCGAATGACCCGTGGTAGAGTATGGTTGATGGGCACTCAAGACCAGTATCCACTCCGTGAGAGGACTTAAACCATACTGCGGATACCCGAAAGGGGCCATTTATTGGTAGGGTGGCAAATGGATAGACCTGGGCTTATGGGAGCTCAAGACCGGTAACCAACCCGTGAGAGGACGTGAGAGCTTCCCGTTTACCATTTGTGGATGATCAATAGGGTTGATGAGTCATTAGTCCGAGTTGGTCGGTGCCATAGGATACGCTGACTCTACTGTGAAGGATATGAAACCGAGTTGGTCGGTGCCATAGGGAAAGTATCCAGATTTGACATGATACGACTGAGTAGATGACTTGCATTGGGCTAGGCTTCTCCATGACATGCGCCAATACTTATACCAATGGTGATGTGAGAGAGTGGTGACTGAATCCCCAACCATGGTTGATGAGGACTTTACCCAATTACCCCGACAGACCCAAGATATCTATATGATTGAGGGGGAGTGACAGACGACCCAAAGAAGTATGATGCTATGGCTTAAAGCATGTCTACCTTAGAGACTAGCATACTTAGGATTAGAATCATACATCATTATTGTCTCATATCATTATTGCATCATACCATGATTTGTATCGGATGAACTGTGTATTATGAAACGACTTGCCTTGCTGAGTTCTTTTGAACTCATTCCTTTCGTGCAATTTGTTAGATTATCCTGCAGGTACAGAAGACTCTGATGGCGCACACTACGACCCGAGCTATGATCCCGCATACTACCCTTAGGGTGATGGCTATGATGAGAGTCAGGATTATTGTGCCGAGGAGGATTATGGTTCATACCAGGGTTAGCCCCACCTTTGTGAGGGAGCGGCCGCGCTGGGTTCACTTCATCCACACTTATGAAGAAACAATCATTAGGATTGAAGAAACCTTTGCGTAGTGCCCCATTTCCTTGGATGACTGTAAAACTTATGGATATATTGTCTTTAACTCTTATGGATTTACTCTTGATATGGATTTGTAATTTAGTTTAATTAACCACCTTTCCGCTATTTTTGAAGGGGTGACTTCTGATCACTCCTTCACCTTGAGACCACTTTTATGAGAAGTTGATACTTGATATTTCCGCATTCTGATTGATTATCTTTTCTTATTCATTTGATATGTTTATTGCTTACTTTAAACATTGATTATATTGTTCATGATTATGTTATTGTGTATGTGGGAGGCATGGCCACTCGATCTGGATCTTCGGGCTGTGCATCACATCCCGGGTATGCCAAATAGGATACCGGCTGGGTGGATGTGACATTTAAGACCCTAAACAAACACAAATGGAAGATTAGAGAAGAAATCGGGAAAATCGGAGGTCGAATGGGTCAAAACGGTGGAGGATACAGTTCAGCAGCATGTTTGGTCGATGGTCTTGGTCGATGGGATCGACCAAAGAGGATCGACCAAGACAATCTCGGGGCTGCAAGGTGGATGTTGGTGATTTGGTCCGAAATCGGTCTTCCGGGCTCGGATCGATCCGAAACTTGGAGGGATGATTAATAACAATGTAAGAACACTACCTAGAAAGTTGAGACCCCCAATTTGAGACCTTATATTCAATATGCTAAACATCAAGTTTCATAATGAAATCAAATGCAATTGTAAGGGAAATCAGGGATTCAATCAAGGGAATGATAAACAATAGATTAGGAATGATTACTAAAATATAATCAGACCTAGCATACTCTAGGAATCAGTTTAGGAGATGAAATCATGTTGCTAAGAAGGGAAAAATCAAAATAAGAAAGAAAGAACATTATGTATGAGAATCATAGCATGGAAAGGATGAAGAGAGGTTTAATCAAAGCAAAAGAGCTTGTAGAAGAGGTGGTTGCAAGGTTGCAGCACCTTCTTCACGAACTCAGTAGCAAGAACAATCGTAGATAGGAGTAGAATAGAGAGGAAGTGGGAGAACACATACCTTGTAGATGATAATGGAGGCAAGAGAGTGTGATTGCAATGATTGGGGGCAAGAATCCTTCACAAACACCAAGAGAGTGCCTTGGGAAGCTCCACGCTCGTTCTCAGTGGTCTAAATGAGTGTAATAGGGTTCAAAACATGAGGCTAGAATAAATAGAGTAGGGAATATTCCAAAAGAATCATTAACTTCGAGTCTAGGAAACTTTGGTCGATGCATCGACCAAGGAGGATCGACCAAAGGCAGTTCAGCAGAAAAATACAGAAATAGTTCAGCAACTTTGGACAGGATTCGGAAGGCTATACGGGGTCAAATTGAGTGGGGTTTTCTTCTACAAGTCAATCAAGAAGTCTAGTTTCAGGAAATACCTTCGGATTGTGCACGGGAGTCCATTAGGTACTTCAAATAGTTCACACCTCTTTGATGCACAGGTTTTCACTAAACAATGACAATGTACTCAAGTAAGGGGCATGATCGTCAATGTCCATGGGTTTCGGGTCAAACACCATGTCTTCCACAAAGAGGGCCCACAAGGACTTCTTCCTTCACCTCAGGACATTAGATCTACTCTAAGGAAAAGGTTGGACATGACCTCCTAAGGCTTTCAAGGATAGCAACATTGAAATTAAGGTCCGACTTCAAGGTCAAACATTACACAAGTCTTTCTTTATCTCAAAACAAATAGGGTGTCCTCAAAATTGGGAGAGTACTAGGCTTCTGGAGGACATTTCTTTTATCTTGACCTTTCTTCTCCCAAAATCTTCTGAAAGCAAGTAACAGTAAGTCTTTTGTAACAAAAACAAAGGAGTAAATCTAACATGCTTTAAAATCAAATCGAAAGTATGATCATGGCTTCATGAAGATTTTACAAGGATCATGGCGAAGATATATATGAGGATCATAAAACCTTAAGAATGAGAGGAGATTGTAAAATAGATGGTTGCAAGGATGCAGCATCTTCTTCATAGTCTCAATCACAAAGAATATAACATAGTAAGAGTAGATCAATACAGCACATGAGAGATTACTAACCTTTGATTGAAGAACAGGAGATGAAAAGCTTGAAGTCTTGAAACAATTAGAAGGAATAACAAATCATGAAGATCACATTTAATTTCTCTTCGAAATCATCATGTGGGGAAAACACAAGGTTATAGAGTGTATGGAGGTCCACTCTAGAACAATAGTGTCACACCCCACCCAGCCGGATCTGGTCATACCCGAATGCCCATGGGGGTGATACACCGCAAGATCTAGGTTTAGTGACAAATCCATACAAAACATGATATAGTATAATTAAATGGACAAGAATAAATCAAGTTTCTCATATAAAGTTATCAAAACTGAAATAATGGTTACAATCATCCATTACTTCAAAATAAAAGTATAACATCAAAGTTTTGAAAAGAAAAGAGAGTAGTTTTATTCGCAGCGGAAAAATAAACTAAACTAGCTCTCTAATGGAATCCAATCCAAAAGAACAGTCATGATACTGGCATGAAGCTCCATGTGCGTCCACTTCTTCTTCGGTCACTCCTTCAAGAAGATATACTAGCAACGAATCCTCCATTTGAAAGAAGTCTTCATAACCTGAAGTATAATCTAATAGAAAGAAACATATAAAAGGAATGAGTTCAACAGAACTCAGTGAGGTCAACTCAACGTCATATCACACATTCATTCTCAAGATTCCACACCACACATATAACATAAATATCGATAATGAAATTAATGACAATGATATGATATATGAATGATTATGCTCCTAACTCTATCATGAAGTCTCTATGGTAGACACGCATTAAGTCATACACCAGTCTTCTTTGGGTGGTCTCATTACTCTTCCCTCACAGCTCTGATGCACGTCTGTTGGGTTCTTCGCGGTTGTTGTGTAAAGTCCTGTCAAGCCATGGTTGGGGACTAGGTCACCACTCTCTCACATCACCATTGGTATAAGATCTGGCGCGTGTCAAGGATTACTCTAAGCCCAATGCAAAGTCATACGGTCTCGTACTACATATGGTCCGGATATCTCCCCTCATGCCTAGTGCTCTGTTGGTTCAATACCTTCCCACCTATGAATGGAATCCTCAACAGGAGGCATCTGTTGGACCCCATTCATTAACCAAGTGGTCATCCACATTTAATGGATAGGATGATCTCTATGTCCTCTCACGGGTCATTTCACTGGTCTTGAGCGTCCATGAGCCCTTATCTATTATATGCAACCCTACCTCTCTATGATGATAGTGGGCCTGCTTGACACACAGGACCCAACCACTAACATCACGGGTTAACCGGCTTCAATACCCTTGCTGAAAGGGTAGTAGTACTCATGAGGTCACCTAACCAAACACTTCTAGACATGCCCTAAATATGTAAATCAGTAATCGGCAAAGATCCAAGGACAGCATAGGAATGCGTCCCATACCGCCTCCTCTGGTATCCTATGGCAAAAATGCCAAAAGGGCATTCCCCATTCCCAACCACAATATAAGCAATCATATAATGTCACTAGGGCAATGGGTGAACCCACAACCCTAGTTTGCAACATGAAATAAAATGAGAAATTTAATTCAATATCATCCATCTCATACACTCTCATGTCACTATTCAAAGATATTGAAAGATAGAAGATATAATCACAACATAACACTAAAGCAAACCAAGATATTAATAATAAAAATTAATTAACATAATTAAACATGCAAGATAAGGTTAAGTATATTCCTCACCTTTTACTTTGTTCTTTTCTCCAATGATCAGTAATTCCTTCTCACAAATTAGTGACTAAAGATAGACATCATGTGCGGAAAACACAAGGTTATAGAGTGTATGGAGGTCCACTCTAGAACAGTAGGGATAGGATGATCAATCATGGGAATGACTTAAGATCACCCTCTTATCAAAGGGAAATAGAAGGCACAAGAAGAAATAGAAGGGAGAAAAGATCAGCTTCAAGGTAAACTTTTACCAAATGAAACTAGGCAACTCATATGACAGAGAATAAATTGAACAACGTATATGGTAGGTTTGCATTTGGCACACCAACAAGGTTAGGATTAGGTGGGATTTCACAATTCACTTATTCTTTATTTATTAAGTTTCTAGTCCAAGTTATCTATTACTCACTCCAAGAATATAGGAGTCACTTCTGGATCTATGACTCAGGAATGTCCCGTTATCGTCTCTGTGGTTGGGGTTTCACTTGAACTTGGGCTCTGATACCACTCTATCACATCCACCCAGCAGGTACCCTATCAGGCATACCCGGGTATGTGATCCATAGTCCCAAGGATCAAATATCGAGCAACCATGCCTCCCACATACGCGATAACACAATCATGAACAATAATAATCAAGGTAAAAAGCATATAATAAAAGAATCATGAATAAGATAAACAGATAATCAAAGTGCGGAATAAAAGATACTAGAGTATATATATATATATATATATATATATATATATATATATATATATATATATATATATATATATAATGCAAAAAGAGAGAGTGAGCGGAAGTCACTCCCCTCAGGGCCATGGAAAGTAGTCAATCAAAGTTAAGTCACAATCCAAAACTTAAAGAGCATATCAGGGAAAGTTAAATTATAGATCTAGGTTCCAAAACAGCAGTGTAAGGGCCTAAGCTAAGGTCTCCTCGGTCTTATACAATGTGTCCTCATAGGTGTACATGAAGGAAACTAAGCATGGCCTCTCCCACACCAAAGTCGGGCTAATCTTGGTACGGAGGGTAATTACCCTCGGTACCTTCACCGTAACTTTCATAATGGCCAAGACCTTCATTGTAGTATGCGGGATCCTGGTCTGCCTCGAGGTATGAGCCATCAACTTCTTCGGTACCTGCAGAGAAATCTAACAAAACAATTGGATAGAAAGGAATGAGTTCAAAAGAACTCAGCAAAGCAGTTATTCCATAATACACAAGTCATATGATGCGAAATGATGAGACAAATGATGCAAATATGATTCTAACTCTACATATGCTAGTCTCTATGGTAGACATGCTTTAAGTCATAGCACCATACTTCTCTGGGTAGGTCACAATCACAAAAGCCGGTGGGAATTGGGTCTTGCATCCCTCGGGACAAATCCATGGCTAGGGTTTAAGTCACCGCTCTCTCACACCTCAATTTGGTCTAAGTATTGGTGCATGTCGCAGTAAAGCCTAGCCCAATGCAAGTCATCTACCCAGTCATATCATGTCAGATCCAGATACGTCCATTCCTCACCCCCGGCGATCCTTTCGGGTATCCTTTCCAGGAATATGGACTCATCAACCATATTGGTCATCCACAAATAGTAGACGAGAAGCTGTCATGTCCTCTCACGGGTTGGTTACCTGTCTCGAGCGCCCGTGAACCCAAGTCTAGCAATTTGCAACCCTACCAATAAATTGACCCTTTCAGGTATCCGTAGTATGATTTTTCCTCTCACGGGTTGGTTACCGGTCTTGAGCGCCCATCAAACCATACTACTACCATGGGCCGTTCGGTCTCAATACCCTTCCAATTCGGGTTTGATACGACAAGGACATCCTAGCCATACATCTAGACAAGTCCTATGTATGTCATCCAATAATTCGGGAAAGTGTCGATGGGCACCTTCGGAGAACATCCCATACTATTCCCTCCGATGTCCAAGGACAGAAATGTTGGAAGGACATTCCCCAATCCCAAATCATACTTAATTAGTCACATGCTCAATTCCATCATATCATACATGATTGATATTTCATCTTATAAAAATAGATACAATGTAACACAATTGATCACATATGTCATTATCAAAATAAGTAAGCATGGTAATTCAAAATGATATATAACATGGTGCTACTGTTATGAAGTGTATACAGTAGTCACAAGGTGTCTAAAATATTACATGGAAAGTAAATCTACCACATTTCAAATAGAGCGGCAAGTTTCACATAATTCATGTAATTATGATAATAATTGTCTTTACCTTAATCGAATCAAAAAATAATACCAAGTATCACTAGAATAGTCCCCAAGTCAGTGCTTGTACCCTAGACAACATATGTGCAACATTAGAGAATGAAACAATCAAATCGGAGATCAAACGGAACAAATTGAGCAAATATAGTTGATGTTCTCAGCTGGTCGACTGGCTGGTTGATAGACTCAGTCGACCAAGATGAACAGTGATGGACAGCATAGTGATTTTGGTTCAAAACCGATCTTTCGGGGCTCGAATCGATCCGAAACTTGGAGGGATTGATTGTATCAGTATAAGAACACTATACAACAAGTATTAACACAATCTAATGGTCCAATTAGGAATACCCAAATTCAAACCCTATGTTCTATATGCTAAACATCAAGAATTGAATTGGAATTTGTTGCAATGGCAAGGAATGATGGGGAATCAGCTAAGGAAGTGATAAGAACTAGATTAGAATCATAAACCAATAATAAATCAAACCTAGCATACATCTACACATCAGTTTAGATCAATAATACAAGTTAGAATGAAAAGAATCATAGAAATGCAATGCTAATAATCAAAATGATAGTATAGCATAGCAAGAGTGGAAGGAAACTAATGGAGATGAAAGGGTTAAACACATGACTAAGTGTTTGCAAGGTTGCAGCACTTTAGTCATGGTCTCAATAGCAAGAAAGAGTAGGGGAATGAGTAGAATTGAGGATGAGAGAGAGAAATCATACCTTGAGGAAGCAATGGAGATGAAATCCAATGATTGAGACCAAGAATCTTCACCTTGCCTTAGAGCTCTCCCACGAAGCTTGGTGTTTTGGAATGATTATGAAATGAGAAATGTGATTTTTAAGGTGTTTTTCGCGCACTGTTTGCGTGGGTCGACTGGATGACTCGACCCAGCCACTCGACCCAAGGAGTAAAATTTTGGAACTTTGGATAAATTTGGGGATTTTGATATATGGTTCATGAATGACTATTTGATGATTAAAGTGATGATTTTAGCCGTATTTGGATATGCTAAGACTAAGGTTAAGTGATTATTGATGGTATATTGGAATATTGGTGGATTGACTTGGGAAATTTTCAAGGGTGCATTTTGTAAGAACTATTTCCCTGAAGCAGTGACTGATGCTAAGGAAGCTGAGTTCATGGCCCTTACGCAAGGACCTTTGTCTGTGTTGGAATATCAAGTTTGAAGAGCTATTTTACTTTGCCCCAGATTCTGTGAGACATGATCGTGCCAAGGCAAAGAAGTTTTTCAAGGGATTGCGTCCTGCAATCAAGGCTTATCTTACTGTGATTTCGATTGAGAGCTACCCTCAGGTAGTTCAAGTTTCGAAGAAGATTGAAGAAATTGAGAAGGAAAGTGTGCATGTGCAAAGGACGTGGCAGCCAAGGAACACTTGTTTGGTTGACCGTACGGAAAGAAGGTTCACTAGACCTACACCGTATCCTACTCCTAGTTTTCAGCCTAGAAGTGTTGGCCAAAATTCTAGTTTTGCACCTGCTGGACAGTAGCGCCAATTCAGTGGGAACAGACCAATTGTGAATGTTCCAAATGCTAGGCCAGTGAGTGTGAACCCTAGACCTATGGGTCAAAAGCCTCCAGTGGTAGCACCTTTAGTTGGGCAGCCGGTTTGTTTTGTTTGTAAGCAGCCTGGTCATATTGCTCATACTTGTCCCAAGAAGCCTAATCAGCCCTATGTTCTTGTAGCGAAGAGTGTACCTGCCCCTGTGCCTGGAAAAGTGTTTAGTATATCTGGTACTGAACAAGATGCAAGTCATGAAGTTGTGACAGGTACTTTGATACGTGTGCATCTCATTCGTTCATCTAGTCTGCATTCGTTAGGAAGACTGACTTGTTACCTAAGAAATTGTCTAGTTGTTTAATGATTAGTACTCCTACTAGATCAATTGTGAAGCTAGATAAGATGATAGAAGATTGTCCCATTTTGATTTGCGAGAAGAAATTGAAAGCCGACTAAGTGATTCTTGACATGAAAGACTTTGATGTTATTCTTGGAATTGATTGGTTGACAGCCCATAAGGCTGTAATTGTTTGTTCTTCGAGGAAAATTCAATTTCAAATTAGTAGTAATTCAGCCTTTGAGTTTCAAGGTAATAAAGGAAGAGTTTGCAAGAAGACTTTGACTGCCTTGATGCAAGTTTGTGCACTAATGGAAAGTGCTACAGCTGAAAGTGAAGTCAAGGAAGTGAAGAAGAAGCTTGAAGAAGTTGAAGTTGTTTGTGATTTTAAGGATGTCTTTCCGAATGATTTATCAAGATTACCTCCGGATAGAGAGTTGGGATTTTCGATTGAATTAATTCCAGGAGCCGCTCCGGTATTTAAAGCTCCATATAGAATGGCGCCTACCGAGTTGAAAGAACTACAAGACCAGCTGAATGAACTCTCAGATAAAGGTTATATACAGCCTAGTGTATCGCCTTGGGGAGCCCCGGTTTTGTTTGTTAAGAAGAAAAATGGTAGTATGCGTATGTGCATTGATTACCGTGAGTTGAACAAATTGACCATTAAGAATAGGTATCCGCTGCCTCGGATTGATGATCTTTTCGATCAGTTGAGAGGTGCAGTAGTGTTTTCAAAGATTGATTTGAGATCCGGATATCATCAGTTGAAAGTGAAAGCTAGTGACATTTGTAAGACAACTTTTAGGACAAGATATGGTCATTTTGAGTTCAGAGTCATGCCCTTCGGTTTGACTAATACTCCTGCTGTGTTTATGGACTTGATGAATTGAGTATTTCATGATGTGTTAAATAAGTTCGTTATTGTCTTTATCGATGACATTTTGATTTACTCAAAGAGCGAAGAAGAGCATTGGAAGCATTTTGGTATTACATTGCAAAGACTAAGAGAGAAGAAGTTGTATCCCAAGTTTAGTAAGTGTGATTTATGGCTTCCAAGAGTGGTATTTCTTGGTCATGTTGTTTCAGCTGAAGGTATTCGTGTCGATCCCGACAAGGTTAAGACAGTTCCGAGTGGGAAAGACCGAAGACTGTGTCAGAAATAAGAAGTTTCTTAGGTTTGGCTGGTTATTACAAGAGATTTATTGAGAACTTTTCTAAGTTGGCTGCTCCTTTGACTAAGCTAACTAGGAAGGAGGAAAAGTTTGTTTGGTCTGACGCATGCGAGAAGAATTTTCAAGAGTTGAAGGATAGATTGACAAGCCCCTCGGTTTTGACAATACCCGATAATTCCGGTGGTCTGACAGTCTATACCGATGTGTCTAAGATTGGGTTAGGTTGTGTTTTAATGCAACATGGGAATGTGATAGCTTATGCTTCAAGGCAATTGGAAGAATATGAGCGGAATTATCCCACTCATGATCTAGAACTTGCAACCGTTGTTTTTGCCCTAAAGATTTGGAGACATTACTTGTATGGTGAGAAGATTGCTATTTTCACAGATCATAAAATCTTAAAGTACTTCTTTACCCAAAAGAAATTAAATATGAGACAAAGAAGATGGTTGGAATTAGTCTATGATTATGACTGTGATATTCAGTGTCATCCTGGTAAAGCAAATGTTGTTACGGATGCTCTTAGTAGAAAAAGTAACAAGAAGCATCTAGATTTGAATGCTTTGAGCAAGTCGTTGTTGAAGTCAATTTCAGATTTTGAATTGGAAGTTGTTTCGCAATGTTCAAATGTTGTGCTTTCAGCCATGACAGAAAGATCCACCCTTAGGGATCGAATTGTTGCCCTGCAAGATTCGGATCCGGAATTGAAAGAGAAAATAGAGAAGATTTCTTTAAATTTTGATTTGGACCCTGATTTTAGTATATCTATGGATGGTGCCTTATTGTTTAGAGGAAGACTTTGTGTGCCTGCAGCTGAAGATGTTAAAAAGGAAATTTTGAAGGAAGCACAGCAGTCGATCTTTACCGTACATCCAGGAGGTACAAAAATGTATAAGGATTTGGAAGAACATTTTTGGTGGATTGGATTGAAGGCTGATGTAGAAGATTTTGTAGCTAAGTGCGAGACTTGTCAACGTGTTAAAGCTGTTCGACAACCTCCGTCTGGATTATTGCAGCCCCTACCCTTACCTGGTTGGAAATGGGAGAACATTACTATGGACTTCGTGACTAGCTTGCCTCGAACAAGTAGAGGTAATGACACTGTATGGGTATTTGTGGAAAGATTGACCAAATCAGCCCACTTTATTCCTATGAAGATCACTCACACTATGGATAAGTTAGCTAGACTTTATGTGGACAATGTTGTTCGTCTGCACGGAGTGCTTGTGAGTATTGTGTCCGATCGTGACCCTAGGTTTACTTCAAGATTTTGGAATAGTTTACAGAAAGCTTTGGGAACCAAATTGAATTTGAGTACTGCTCATCACCCACAGTCTGATGGACAGTCTGAGCGGACAATTCAGATTTTGGAAGATATGCTTAAATCTTGTGTTGTTGATATGAGTTGTAATTGGGATGAACATTTAGCTTTGGTTGAGTTTGCCTATAATAACAGTTATCAGTTGACGATAGGCATGGCTCCATTTACAGCTTTGTATGGAAATACTTGTAGGACACCTCTGTATTGGACCGAAACTGGAGAAAGGAAAGTGTTAGGCCCAGAAATGATTGAAGCTAAAAATGTGCGATGGTAGATATGATAAGAGAAAGGATTAAGACTGCTCAGTCAAGACAAAAATCTTATGCTGATAGAAGAAGATTAGATTTGGAATTTCAATTTGGCGAGAACGTTTTTCTAAAGGTATTGCCTATAAAGGGGGTGATATGAGGTTTAATGTTAAAGGAAAGCTTAGTCCTCGTTACATTGGATCTTATGAGATTCTTGAAAGGTTTGGATCAGTTGCTTACCATTTGGCTTTACCTCCGTCACTCGCTGAGACTCATAATGTATTTCATGTTTCGATGCTTCAGAAGTATGTTGAGAACCCGGATCATATACTACAGCAAGAACCTGTAGGACTTTGCGCTGATCTATCTTATAAGGAAGAACCGGCTAAAATATTGGATAGAAAGGACAAGCAGTTAAGGAATCGAACTATCTCTTTGGTGAAGATTCAGTGGAAGAACCATACCCCTAAAGAAGCGTCTTGGGAGAAGGAAGAAGACATGAAGGAGAAGTTTCCTCATCTCTTTGGAAGTTCAGATATGCTTTCAATTTCGAGGACGAAATTTCTTTTAAGGAGGGGGGAATGTGAAACCCGGCCCTAACCTTGACCCGGATACTCTTTGACTGTAGGTCCGAAGACCCGAAGTAGAAGTGAAAGTCAAGTATGGGCCATATTGGTAGAAGACATAATGTTCGACTCCGAACCTATGGAGATTGAGAATGATGCCCCATACTTGAAGACAGTGTTGGATATAGAAAGGAGACTACGCCTTGATGAAGAGAAGATTGGTTGATGACCTTAGAGCTTAGTGGGATATGATTTAAAGTCATTTTTCCATGCTAGGTAAGTTATAGAATATGTGTTTAAAGTTTCATTTGATTCCGAGTAGTGGAAGACCCTCAAATCCCTATCTTTGGATTTGCTGTCTGCCTGGGTCGACTGCTTGGGTCGACTGGGCCAGGCTACCCAGCCAATCGACCCAGAGATGCTAAACTCTAGCAGAATCTTCTGTTTAGGTTATGTTGCTATATATACCCCATGACTTCGTGATTTTAGTATCCCTAGCCTCCAAAGCACTTAGAGAACGAAGGGAAACCATCTCCAAGCCTCCAAAAGTGTAGAAGAAGATCTAATCTTGCAAACTTGCTAGTTCTCTCTCTTGTTCTTCAATCAAAGGTTAGTATTCAATCTTTTGTGTTCTTGATTCATTCTTTCCATGATCACTCTCATCTTTGAACTGAGATTATGATGAAGATGCTGCAACCTTGTAGTCATATCTTTACAATCTCTTTTCATTTTCTTATGCCATGATCATCTCATTCATTCTTAACATGATTTTTATGATTTCTTCTTAAACTATGATCATATTCTTATTTCAATTTATTCTAGCATTATAGATGCTTCCCTATGATTATTCATACCTTTGATCTATGGTGTTCTTGTACTATAATGAGACCTTATCGTCTCTAGTTCATCTCTTTCGTTCATAGCATGTTTCCAATGAAAACCATGATTTTTACAATAGAAACTATGATTTCAAATTAGTAAGTAATGGTTTTAATGGTTGTTTGATGTCTAAATTATGATTTTTAGTCTTAGACTACTGTATTTGACATTCTCTCCAAGTTTCGTCGCATTCCGAATTGTGTAGCATAGGTTTCGGATCAAGATTCTATTCTTGGATTCGGATTTGCTCTTGGCAGACTGCCTGGGTCGACTGACTCAGTCGACCCAGCCAATCAACCCGCAAGAACAGAATTTGATTTCTTTGTCCGATTCGATTCAATTGATGCTTATTCTTTTAGGACTACTTCCTAATGATTGTGTGATGATATTCTAGGGTTTGTTTGCTAACTTTGGATTCATCCTCTTGTTCGTCCGGAATCTATTCGAATCTATTTAAGGTAAGAAAAGTTGTTACCATAGTAGCATAGATTGCATAGATTTAGTTTCTAATTTGGGAACTACTTAGATTTGCTACTGTTATGATTAGTTTCTATTGTGATATGAATGCTGCAAGTACATTAGGATCTTATTTCGTTATTTACTTTATGTAATCGATCATGTATGAATACTTATTCATGTATGTTGCTTATTTATTTAATCTTGTCTTATTATACTCTTTCATATGATGAGATATCTGTCGTGGATGATATGACTGAATTATGAATGTGATTGCTTAGGTATGATTTGGGATTGGGGAATGTCCTTTTGACATTTCTGTCCTTGGACCTCATTGGGAGTAGTATGGGATATTTCCAGTGTTGCCCTTTGACACTTTCCCAGATTATTGGTTTTCATACTTAGGACTTGTCTAGCAGTGTTTGGCTAGGATACTCCCTGTTATATCAGACCCGATTTGGAAGGGTATTGTGACCGAATGACCCGTGGTAGCAATGGGGATTTATGGGTGCTCAAGACCGGTAACCAACCCGTGAGGGGACATGAATCACATTGTGGGGGCCATGTATGGGTAGAGTTGCATATGGATAGACTTGGGCTCATGGGCATTCAAAACCGGTAACCAACCCGTGAGAGGACATGAGAGCTTCCCGTTTACTATATGTGGATGACCTATAGGGTTGATGAGTCCGTAGTGTGGGACTATGCTGACTCTAGTGTGAAGGATGCCGGAAAGGATCGCCAGGGACGAGGAATGGATGTATCTGGATCTGAGTTGATGTAACTGAGTAGATGACTTGCATTGGGCTAGGCTTTACCTTGACAGGCACCAATACTTAGACCAATGGTGATGTGAGAGAGAGGTGACCTAAACCCCTAACCAAGGAATGTCCAAGAGGGATGCAAGACCCAACTACCACCGGCAAACCCAAGATGCCAAGATGGCTAAGGGGGAGTGATTGAGACCTACCCAAAGAAGTATGGTGCTATGACTTAAAGCATGTCTACCTATAGAGACCAGCATCCATAAAGTTAGATTCATACATGCATTGTCTGTCTCATATCATATCACATTATGTTTTGCTTATGTTAGCATGTTATTTATGCTATTATGGAATAACTTGCCTTGCTGAGTTTCTTTTGAAACTCACTCCTTTTGTACAACATCGTTTGTTAGATTAGTCTGCACGCCCTGATGGCTATGAAGTGCAATATGAGGAAGCGCAAGATGAAGAAGCGTACCATACGCAAGGTGTTGGTGACTATGAAGATTACTTTGAGGATTCCTCGAGTGGTCTCACTGATTACCAAGATTAGCTCTACTATGGAGTGGGAGCGTCTGAGCGTGATCGATGAAGTCTATGTTTACAAAGATGTCCTTTACAAACTAGAATAGACTTAGCTTAGTTAGATTATATCTTTCTTTCTTATCTTTAGAATCAGTTGTAACTCCTTTGATTTTCAAACTACATTCCGTGTACTCGTGGAGTGAGATTCTGCCTCACTCTACATTTGATTTTATATATCTATTGGTATCATTTCCGCACTCTGATGATTATCTCGTTACTTTACTTTGATTCATTTAATTAATATCGTTAACCTTGATTTAGTCTTGTTCTTGATTATTATTGTGAATGTGGGAGGTTGATTTTGCTAACTACTGAATCCTATGGACTGTGGATCACACACTCGGGTATGCTAGATAGGGTACTGGTTGGGTGGATGTGACAAATAGGGTTGTTGAGTCCATTGTCAGGGACTATGCTGACTCTAGGGTTAGAATACTGAAAGGATCGCCAGGGGCGAGGAATGGACATATTTGAAACTGAGTTGATATGACTAAGTAACTGACATGCATTATGCTAGGCTTAACCTTGACATGCGCCAGTACTTATACCAATGGTGATGTGAGAAAGCGGTGACCAATACCCCTAGCCATGGATTGTCCCGAGGGATGAAGGACCCACTACCAATCGGCATTGTGAGATGAGACCTTCCTAAAGAAGTATGGTGCTATGACTTAAAGCATGTCTTCCTATAGAGACCAACATACATAGAGTTATATTCATACATTCATTGGTTGTTTCATATCGCATTGCATCATGTCATGTTCTGAAATCATGTTATTTATGTTGTTGTGATTTAACTTGCCTTACTGAGTTCATTTGAACTCACTCCTTTTTGTGCAACCTCTTGTGTTAGATTACTCTACAGGTACTGACTACTATGAAGGCCAAAATGAAGAAGCACCAGTTGAAGAAGCGTACTACACGTGCTACATTCCGCTATAATTATGGAGTGAGATTCCACCTCACTCTACTCCTTTTGATGTTTACATCTAGAATCATTTTTTCACACTCTGATTATACTGTCATTCTTTTCCTTATTTGGATCTCTTATTTATAATATTACACATTGATTATATCTGTTCATGATTATGTTATTGCCTATGTGGGAGGATGATTTCCTCGATACTTGATCTTCAGGGCTGTGGATAACACACTTGGGTATGCCAGATAGGGTATCGGCTGGGTGGATGTGAGATATGATTACTATAAGTATAGTAGGACCTTACTCTTGTATTTCTTTTATTTACTTGATCATGATGGATACTTATTCAATTTATCAGGTCTTTATGTATTTTTCTATTTGATGAGATATCAGTTGTGTATGTTATGACTGAATTGGAATGTGACTAATTAGGTATGATTTGGGATTGGGGAATGTCCTTTTGACATTTTTGTTCCTGGACATCAGTGGGAATGGTATGGGACATCTCCTTATGGTGCCCTTTGATGCTTTCCTGGATTGTTGGTTGTCATACCTAGGGCTTGCCTAGTAGTGTTTGGCTAGGATGTTCCTGTTATATTAGACTTGATTCAAAATGGTATTAAGACTGAGTAACCCATGGTAGCAATGGAGAGTTATGGGCGCTCAAGACCGGTAACCAACCCGTGAGAGGACATAAATCACATTGTGGGGGCCATTCATTAGTAGGGTTGCATTTAGTAAAATTGGGCTCATGGGCATTCAAGACCGGTAACCAACCCTTGAGAGGACGTGAGAGCTTCCCGTTTACTATTTGTGGATGACCAATAGGGTTAATGAGTCCGTAGTCCAAGTTGGTTGTAGCCACAAGATACGCTGACTCTAGTGAAAAGGATACCGGAATGGATCGCCCGGGGTGAGCATGGACGTATTTGGATCTAAGTTGATATAACTAAGTAGAAGACTTGCATTGGGCTAGGCTTGACCTTGACATGCACCAGTACTCATACCAAATGGTGGCGTGAGAGAGTCGTTGAGGAAGAGAGTGATTTGGACCTTACCTAGAGGAGTATAGTATTGTGACTTAAATCATGTCTGCCTTCAGAGACAAGCATCCATAGGGATACCTGAAAGGGGCCATTTATTGGTAGAGTTGCATATGGATAGACTTGGGCTCACGGGCGCTCAAGACCGGTAACCAATCCGTGAGAGGACGTGAGAGCTTCCCGTTTACTATATGTGGATGACCAATAGGGTTGATGAGTCCGAAATCCGGGATTTCGCTGACTCTAGTGTGAAGGATATCGGAAAGGATCGCCGGGGGCGAGGAATGGACGTATCTGAATCTGACTTGACCGACTGAGTAGATGACTTGCATTGGGCTAGGCTTTACTGTGACATGCGCCAGTACTTGACCAAATGGTGATGTGAGAGAGTGGTGACCGATCCCCTTACCACGGCTTTTTTGATGACTTTACAGATCTTCCCCGAGCATTCCCAAGATATGGAAATGGGAGCGTGACTGACGACCCAGAGAAGTACGGTGCTATGACTTAAAGCATGTCTACGCTAGAGACCAGCATTCATAGAGTTAGGCTCATATCTGCATCATATGTTCCATATCACATTGCATTATTATATGTTCTGAATGTTTATGATTTCTAATTATGGAATAACTTCCTTGCTGAGTTCTTCGAACTCATTCCTTTTTGTGCAAATGTTTTAGATTACATTCCAGGTACTGAAGATTACGATGGCACCTCCTATGAAGCGGACTATGATTCCACATACTACCCTCCGGGTAGTGGCGTCGGTGAGGATCCGTATATTGGAGCCGAGGAGGATTACTATCCACACCAGGGTTAGCCCCACAGTTGTGCGGGAGCGGCAGCGTTGGGTTTACTTCATCCGTACTGTTGAGGAGACTACCATTAGTATAGAAGAAACCCTAGCATAGTGCCCTATTCCCTTTGTGTATTTGTGGAACCTTGGATCTTGTAATTAACTTGTTTTTGAATTATTCTAGTGACGCTTGGATATGTAACTAACTTGATTTACTTCTTTTCCGCTGCTCTGAGAGGGTGGCTACCACACCTTCTCACCCTTTATGGTTTTGATCACACTTTATTATTATCTATATTCCGCACTCTGATCTAGTTAATCTTATCTTATTCATAATACTTATTATTAGCTGTTTTTACCATTGATTATTACTGTTCATGATTGTGTTACCGTGTATGTGGGAGGCATGGACCTCAGATCATTGATCCTTGGACTATGGATCACATCCCGGGTATTCCAAATGGGGTACCGGCTGGGTGGATGTGACAGATTGGTATCAGAGCCCAAGATCAAGTGGAACCCCGACCACAGAAACGGTGACGGAACATTCCAAGTCACAGATCCGAAAGTGACTCAAGTACTCCTAGAAGTGAATAATAGGTAACCTGGACTAGAAACCAAAATATTTAAACATAATTTGACTCATGAATAAGACACAATAATATAGACAAAATAATTGAACTTCATTGATTTCATAGGGAAATTTTTACAAGTCTGAAAAAGAGAAATACATCCATAATGACATAAAAGAAAATTCCTAGTGATGTCTATGTAGGTGAACAACTCCTGCGATCTGTCTGATCCCTCCTAGATTTGAACTCCTCCTCCAGTCGTGCAAACCTCTCACTGAGGGTCACATGGACCCCCCCGCCGGCCCGCCCCAGAATAGGCGAGACGTGAGCCCACGGAGCCTCAGAAGTCATGCGTGATGGGCTTCTGACCTCAAGAAATCGTGGAGCGGGAACCTCCTCATGCCTCGGAGCCTCCTCGTGACCCTGATCATCATCCTCACTATGCTCATCATCGTCACCACCATCATCATCATCAGTACTATCATCCTCTGAGTCGTCATCTCCTGATGCATCATCGGTATCATCCTCATCCTCTGATCTGACTGCATCCTGGAGCCCCATCTTCCTGATCAACCATGTACAAATGGGCTCACCTAAATCTCGACCCTGAATCGTAGGTGTATGCTCCAAGTCCACACCAAAGTACTCAAAGATACGAGTCAAGAGTCGACCGAAAGCCAAGTTCCTATCCCCAGGAAACTCGATCCGATCAATCATGACATTTTGCATGATGTATGCTAAATCGATTTGTACTCCAGTATACATACTATAAATGATCAGTGCCTCCATCGCCGACACTTTGCTATGATGCCCTGCTTTCGAAAGGATGTTTCGCCCGACGATGCCAGCGATAACTCTAGCTGAAGGACGCATTGCGGTACCACACTGGGGCATATAGCAGTCAATGTCATCCCATAGAGTCATGCACACCTCGTATACCTCATAAGGAAGAAGCACCTCTGTGATATCTGTACCAGCGGGAATCCACCAATGGGAATCTCGTATGATCGGTACATCTAAGATGCGAGCCAGTGTCCTCGTAGTGAAATTGATCTCTCTACCTCCGACCATGGAATCTATGACAATCCTAGAACCATCCCTCGGATCATCCTCTATACGGTAAGTCAGATTACTATAGAAGTATACCGATAAGATCTGGTAGATCGGCTGTGCCGTAGTGTATAAGTGAAGCCAATCCATAGCCTCTAATCTCTCTCGGATGCGAAATACCTCTAAATCATCCACATCCACCAATCGTCCATGCTCGATCGGTATATCATGCAAATAATGCTCGTATAGAAACTACACCATAGGAGTAGTGAAATGCTCCTCGTCTATGACCTCAGCCCGGGGAACAAGTCCTCTACCCCTGTTCACTCGTCTCCCTCCTCTAGGCATGGTGTATCTGCTGAAACAAGGAAAGAAACTCATTTGGATTAGTCTCAGTGTGTGATTGTTAGATGAAGGGCATTTTCGTAAATTTTCAGAAAATTCAATTTTGGTGAAATTTTGATTTGATCATTCTAACATATGCATAAGACCTATACAAGCATGCTAGAATAATTTATTTGGTGGAAATCCATCTTTTTGACTTATTCAAAGTGAAAATTCAGCAAGTAAGAGAGAGAAAAATCCCTCTTTTGGCTTGCATTTGTGATTTTTGAAAAATTGGAATTTGACTGAATGGAGAGTGGGAACACTTTTCCCCTAGTAGGTCAGTGTTGTAGAAATTTGTTTCATGTCAAAATTCCTTTTGGTTTGAAAATGAGACAAGTGCTTGTAAAGTTGAGTTTTTGTGAAATGAATAGTGTTTTGGTAACCAAAATAGATGCAATCTTGTGTTTGGAACTTAATCTTACTTGAAAAGTTATGAAAACATGTTTCTAATCATTTATATGTATGATTCTAACCATTAGCTACAAGTATTACTCAGTTTTATTGACGAACACAACAATGGTGCATGAAATTTACAAGAAAAGAGAAAAAGAAAGAGAACTTACTTGTGTAGATGATCAAGTGAGATTATCAAGAATGATTGAAGCCTTGAATCAAGTCCTAGCACTTTTGAAAACCCTAGAAAATCGCTTTCTCCAAAGCTAAACTCGAAATGGTTGAGTGAGAAATGAAAATGAAATGAGAAGTGGGCCCTTTAAATCTGATTTTCGAGCAGAATTTATTTTGGTCGATACCATCGACCAAGAAGCATCGACCAAAATTCTTCATTTTTCTGCATTGGGTTATTTTGGGAATTTTTGATTCTTTGACTCATTTCCTTTGGATTTTGATCAATGCTGATTTATTTTACTGTTATATTGATAATTCTAACCATGATTTGGTTATCCTATTCGTTGGCCAAGTTGTCTTTGTCAAATTTGAAATTTTGTTATCCTTATCTTTGATCCTTGCAAAATGGTCTTACTTAGAAATTGTTTCGTCGGATCTGGAAGCAACGGAAACGAAGAAACCCCTGCTGGGGGCTCTGATCAGCAGACACAGGACAATAGCCACACCACGAATGGCATTCCTGGTGCCCCCAATATCGGAAGCTTTAGAGATATCGCCAGCGTCATGACCAACATGATGCAACATCAGGCTGCCCAATTTAATCAAATGATGACTGGTCTTGCTACCCTTCGCAATGAGAACCGTGCCGGAATTGGAACTTCTGGAGCCGCAGCCCCTCTTATGGAAAGATTCACAGGGACACCCCACACTCGTTTGATGGAAAGTTTCCTAAAGTTACAAGTGCCTTCCTTTACTGGTGTAACAAAGGACACCCTCTTTCCGAACAAGTGGCTTCGTGAGTTGGAGAAGGCCTTCAGACATTTGCAATGTTCTGATGCTCAGAAAGTGTTGTTTGTCGAATAGAAGCTTCAGCAAGAAGCTGATGCATGGTGGGCTTCCACTAGGCCTATCCTTGAGACCTTGAATGGTGGTGTTGTTACCTGGGAGAAGTTTAAGGAAGCTTTTTGCAAGAACTACTTTCCGGAAGCTATAAAGGACTCAAAGGAGGCCGAGTTCATGGCCTTAGTACAAGGTACTTTGTCTGTGTTTGAGTATTAGCAGAAATTTGAAGAACTTTTCTTCTTCGCCCCCGAGTCTATTAAATCTGAAGAAGCCAAGGCGAAAAAGTTTTTCAAGGGTTTGCGACCTTCTATTAAGGCATACCTCACTGTCTTGCCTCTTGAAGGATATGCTTAGGTGGTTCAAAACTCGAAGAAGCTTGAAGAAAATGAAAAGGAAAATGCTCGAGTTCAGAAACCTTGGCAACCTAGACCTTCTGGATTTGTGGACCGCACTGATCGGCGTTTTGCTAGACCTACTCCTTATCCTGCACCTACCTTTCAGCCGAGAAATGTTGGTTAGAATCCTAATTCCCTTCCTGTGAGCTATTATGGTCAGTCCAGTGGAGCCAGACCTCAGGGAGCTACTTATCCTCCTAGGCCCGGGATGGTGAATCCTAGACCAGCTTATCGCAGAACCTCCCCCCTGCTGCAGCTCCTATTGGACCGAAAGATACTACTTGCTTCCTCTGCAAGCAAGCATGCCATTATGCTCGTTCCTGCCCCAAGAAGTCTGTGCAACCTCAAGCTCCTGTAGTGAAGAGTACTCCTGCTGCTACTTCTGCCCCTCCCTCTGGCAGAGTGTTTAGCATATCTGGTACCGAGCAAGACCCCTGCCCCGATGTTGTAACAGGTACTCTGTTAGTAGCTTCTCTTCCCGCATTTGTATTATTTGATACGGGTGCATCACATTCA